>NC_079172.1:55800681-56100681 GCF_947568905.1 Ostrea edulis
GTTTCAACTTTGCCAGTTGTTCTTGGGAAGATTTTTAATTGACCCGACCCTATTTTGTATTTTCTTGATTATCTGTCCTTTGCAGAATGCATGGTCCTTCATTTGTACAAACTTGTATTTCCCTTTACCCTAGAATGATTTGTGCCAAGTTTGTTTGAAATTGGCACAGTGGTTCTGAAGAAGATTTTTAAACGATGCCACAATATTTTTTAAACGATCCCACAAAATTTTACTAATTTATAATCGTGGGCTTAAGCCCAATTGAACAACCTTGAAACCTTTTTACCCAACCATGCTATATGGCAAATATAACTGAAGTCTGGTTGTGTGGTTCTCGAGAAGAAAGAGGGCGATAATGTTAAAAGTTTACGGAGGGAAGGACAGAGGGACGCCGGACAAAAAGTAATCAGAAATGCTCAGTTGAGATTTCATCTCCTAAGCTAATTAAAAATGAAAAACAGATGTAATATCTTACCAATTTGCAGAAGTCTTTTCGGAAGTCTATGTATGTGTTACTGTCAGAATCGCCAAGATCGTTACTGTAGGTCCCCTGTAACGTCAGTTGTGCATCCGCCTTGTCTAAAAAGGTCAAAGTTGATATCCAATTACCATTTATTTAGTAATTACTTGTATTTTTGTTTTTATTTATTCTTACTCCGTAGATTTGAGGGTTTTCACTTATGTCATAAATGACGTCATAATCAATCAATTAAAAAAACTTCAATTGATCTAGTGTCAGTTTTAAAACTGTAGTCGTATTTTATCAATTGATACCAAATATGTCCATTTTAGGCTTTCAAAATATTTTTACACGCAGAAGAAATTATTGTATAAAAACCCTCAAAACAAGTTCAAGAGAGAGCAGATAGAAATTATGTTTATGATACAGGTTGTCAATTATTTCCTATATATATTGAATTAAGAATGTGTGCGTATTGACATATGCATGTATATGTATGTTAATAATGCAATGAAATTAATGAAGTACAAAAATTATCAGCTACATTCACATACATATAGTTTGTATTGATGGTGATGAAAAATGGTTAGTCATTCACCAAAAAAGTGCGGAAAGATTAGTAAGCATATTTGACCAGGAACAGGAGGGTTGTTAATCTTTAAGATAGCTCAGTTCCTCTTTAAGCTTTGAAGGACTATGGTTAGGCCCATACCACAAAAACAACCGACACTTTTGCAGTATTTTCCATTCTTGCTGGTGTAAAGAAATTTAAAAAGTTTCTCGTTGAATATAATATTTTTTGCACTGGAAAGCGCTCACGGTAGAATAGATAATTTTCCAACTACACATTTCACAAAATTCCTATTTCAGATCTTATCTCACACCATGTTAGAAACAAAAAAATTGTTGGTATTATATTGATTAACGTCCCTCTCGAGATTTTTTCACTTATATGGAGAAGTCACCATTGCCGGTGGAGGGCTGCACAATTTAGGCCTATGCTCGGTGCTTACGGCCTTTGAGCAAGGAGGGATCTTTATCGTGTCACACTTGCTGTGATATGGGGTCTCGATTTTTGCGGTCTCGTCTGAAGGATCGCCCTATTTACGCGCCTCTTACGACAAGCAGGGGGTTACTGAGTACCTATTCTACATGTAACACGGATCCCCATAGGATACGAAAAATAGTAAACATGTTCTAATTAATATTAAACCTTTTAAAAATGGATCAATAAAGACAAGGCAATTTGCTTGAATTGCATAAATACCAAGCAATGATATATCACATAAATAAATACCAAGCAATGATATAGTCACATAAATAAATACTAAGCAATAATATATCATATTAAATAAATACTATTCAATGATATATCACATTAATTAAATACCAAGCAATGATATAGTCACATAAATAAATACCAAGCAATCATATATCAAATAAATCAATACCAAGCAATGTTATACCACATTAAGTAAATATCAAGCAATGGTATATCAAATAAATCAATACCAAGCAATGCTATACCACATTAAGTAAATATCAAGCAATGGTATATCAAATAAATCAATACCAAGCAATGCTATACCACATTAAAGAAATACCATGCAATGATTCACCATATTAAATAAATATCAAGTAATTAAACCTTTTAAAAATGGGTGAATAAAGACAAGGCAATTTGTTTGAATTGCATAAATACCAAGCAATGACATATCAAATAAATAAATACCAAGCAATGATATAAAATATTCCATCAAATACATAGCTTTAAAAATGCCAACCGAACCAGAGCTTCGAACATTTTGAGACAGTTTGTTCCAAAGGAATGCAGAAGAGTAGCTGTATGAACGTTTAAAATTTTCAGTTTTAGCTCTTGGTAAATATAATAAATTAGACATATAATCATTCGACCTGGTTTGGCGGCAACTCACATCTCTTGTATATTTAAACACGTTTAGGTAATTTGGCATTTGATTATTTAAAACTTTGATCAGAAAGACAACCTTTCTAAACATAAAATAATCCTTAATTGGCATCCAGTTCAAACAAGAAAATAAAAAGTCAGAAGAGGTCCTGATATTTCGAATATTTAAAAGTATTCTTGCTAGGGCAGCTTGAAATTTTTTTTAAAATATAGTTGATTTTGTACGTTACACCAGACAGTACAGCAGTAAGTAAAATGTGGGAAAACAATACTATTAAAAACCTTGATAAGTGCATTTGGTGGCATAAAATAACCCACTCTTAAGTACAGCAAGTTTTCTTACAATTTTCTTTGAAATAAACTCCACTTGTGCATCCCATGATAAAGTATTATCTATATAAACACCTAATAGTTTAGCCTGCTTCACAAATTCAATTTGTACACCATTAAAATCTATATTTAACATTCGACATTTCCGTAACCTTTGAGACGTGCCAATAAGCATACATTGTGTTTTTTTTGAAGATTTATACTGAGTTTATTTCTAAGCATCCATTCAGCACCCAACTTAAGGTCCTCTTGCAATTTTGATTCAATTACATCAACAGATTTATCACTCACATCCTGTGAAGTGTCGTCTGCATACATTGTAACTGAAGAGTGTTTAAGACATTTTGGATAATCGTTAATGTACAAAATAAAAAATAATGGTCCTAAAATTGACCCTTGAGGAACTCCTAAGGATATACTTTTTTCTCTCTAGATAACGCACCTCTCCAACTGACACATTGCTTACGATTTGTAAGATATGATTGAAACCATTTAAAAGTATTGTGACAAATTCCAAAAGACATAAGTTTATGCAAACGTACTTCATGGTTGACTGTATCAAAGGCCTTACGCAAGCCAATAAACAGAACCCCTGTAAGCCTTCCATCGTCCATGTTTTTTAACCATTCATCAGTAAGACCATTCAACCCTGTCTCATATGAATGACTTGGCCTAAATCCAGATTCACTATCTGTAATTAATTTGTTTGTGGATAAATATTCATAAAAGGAATTGAAGACATGTCGTTCAATAATCTTACTGACAACTGGTAAAATAGAAACTGGTCTGTAATTATTTACCATATGCTCATCACCTGCTTTATACAATGGGACTACCTTAGCTCTTTTCCAAGCATCCACAAATGTACATGAGGATATGGATTTGTTAAAAATAAAATGTAAAATATCACCAATATGATTAAATGACAACTTTAAGAGTTTTACAGACAAACCATCAATACCTGTGGCTTTCGAAGATGCCATTTTGATAATTTCATTTGCAATAAATTCAATTGTAATTTCTGGAATTTTAAATGAACCTGGCGGTTTTAGATGTTCCACATCCGGTAAAGAAGAATCAAAATGGTTTCCTACTCCATGTCCTACATTACAAAAGAAATCATTAAAACAGTTATCCATTGATTCAAAAGAGGTAATGGTACCGTTGTCAGTTTGCAATGTGTACATACTGTCGAATTCTGCCTCGATGGTAAAAATGTTTTCAATCTGGACCACATATCCTTTGGTCGAGTGGTACATTGATCAACTGCCTCCTCCACAAAGCCCCGTTTCGCTTCTCTGATCTTAAGAGTGACACAGTTTCTGCTTGCTCTGTAGAGAGCCCAGTCATCCTCTGATTTGGACTGTAATGCTCTTTCATGTAGGTACTCACGATTATGCATTTCATTCAATATTTCATCATTTATCCATTCCTCTGATTTAACCTTTATTCGTCTATCTTTAAAAGGAACATGTTTGTCAATGACTTTGAAGAAACGAGAGTTGAATTCACACCACATTTCATTTACATCACTCAATTCTTTAATATGATTCCAATCGACATCATGGAGGTCACGATGGAATTGATCATCTTCTAAATTCCTTAAAGTGCGGTATTTTACATTAATGTGACAGTTTGTACCAGACTTTAATTTCCCACGGACAGCATAAACTAGATGATGGTCACTGATGCCTATGTGTATTACGCCAGATTTACAAACATTCCGTGGTTCGGACACATATATATGGTCAATGAGAGTGCTGGAGTCCTTTGTTGCTCTTGTGGGCTCTTTAATTATTTGAAGGAGTCCGTACGTTTTCATTAGGTTTTTAAGATTTGAATTCTTATTTTCATCAATGTTAAAATCGCCCATAAATACAATGCTATTTTTAATAGTAGTTATACTTAATGTTTCCACATGTTTCTCAAAATGTTCAAACCATTCACATTTAGAGTTTGGCGGCCTGTAGACAATTGCAAAAGTGAACCTTGGGGAGTTACCTATTTTGATGTCAAAATCTAAAACCTCAATGTCTTCATGGTGTTGCATACCAGTAACCTGAAATTTATTTTTGATGTACATAGCAATAAATAAATACCAAGCAATGATATATCACCTTAAATAAATGCCAAGCAATGATATATCAAATAAATAAATACCAAGCAATGATATACCACATAAATAAATACCAAGCAATGAGATATCACATTAAATAAATATCAAGCAATGATACATCACATTAAATAACTGCCAAGCAATGATATAGTCACATAAATAAATACCAAGCAATGATGCACCACATTAAACAAATACCAAGGATGATATATCACATTGAATAAATACTAAGCAATGATATAGTAACATTAAATATATACCAAGCAATCATATTAAGTAAATACCAAGCAATGATATAGTAACATAAACAAATACCAAGCAATGATATATCACATTAAATATCAAGCAATAATATATCACATGAATAAATACCAAGCAATGATATATCACATAAATAAATACCAAGCAATGATACACCATATTAAATAAATATCAAGCAATGATATAATCACATAAATAAATATCAAGCAATGATATATCCCATTAAATAAATAAAAGCAATGATACATCACATTAATATCAATCAATAATGTATCACATGAATAAATACCAAGCAAAGATACACCACATTAAACAAATACCAAGGATAATATATATCACATTAAACAAATACCAAGGATAATATATCACAATGAATAAATACTAAGCAATGATATAGTAGCATTAAATATATACCAGCAATGATATCCCACATAAATAAATACTAACCTTTAATATAGTCAATTTAAATAAATACCAAGCAATGATATATCACATTAAATCAATACCAAGCAATGATACACCATATTAAATAAATACCAAGCAAAGATATATCACATTAAATAAAATACCAAGCAATGATATATCACAATGAATTAATACCAATCAATGATATAGTCACTTAAACAAATATCAAGGAATGATATATGACATTAAATAAATATCATCCAAAGATATACCACATTGAATTAATACCAAGCAATGATATATCACAATAAATAAATACCAAAGAAAGATATATCACATTAAATAAATATCAAGCAATGATACATGTACATCACATGAATAAATACATACCTACATCCCTAATAATTTAACAGAAAAACTGGCTTGCTCCTCGTATGTATAATAGGAACGAATGACCATTAGTTTCCCGAAACTGGCCCAACAAACACAAGATGTATATGGTGCACAAACTTTTATTGAGGTTTTCACTATAGATAACAACAAACAAATCCCATATTTACATAATACAGTTGCCACAAGTCAGCTGACGCGTCACATTTCACACAAGTCATAACAAGCGCACGCAACAGTCTGAGTGTCTAATTGGGAGAGTGGATGGTATGGCCGCAATGCAAATCCGAACCAGGGGAGATAACCGGATACCGACATAACAATGCAGAACGGGCAAACCGGTGGCCCCATGGTACACACAGGCGCCGGAAGTCCAAATGCGTGTATGACATAATGGACTTGGAATGGTTTTGGACCTACCCCATGTATCTGTTCCTCCGGGGGATTGCTGCTGGGTAATAGTGCCGGTACTTCCTCGTACCACACAAGACACTCCAGACAGTCTCCCCTCCGTTTAAAAGAGGTGGAGAGAGAAACCAAGCCGTGCTCAGGCTAGTGATTCTCCAATCCATATTTTACTTTGTACCGTAGACAAACTCACTGACTTAAAATGGCGACCAGCTTCGCACACTGACAGCCCTCCGTTGTAACAGACAGATGGGGGAGGAACAACAGGCCAGAGGAGATCCAAATATTCCTTTTTATCTCCCCTGGTCCGCCAACAGCCATCGATATGATGGACTCGCCATGACCCGAGTACATATTTCACAAAAGTATATATCACCCACCCCCCTCCCAATGCAGGGAGTTAAAGCTTAAAAGGAATTTAATGACCCGAGACACATTTCACCCCCGCTCCCCCCGAAGAGGTTAAGGCTTAGATTAACTAGATAACCTAATACATTTATCACAACCCCGACATCCCCACCCATTAGTGTGTTAGGGCTGAACCCTCCCCCCGATGAAGTGCGTTAGGGCTTATATTAGCTTGATTAGCGTTTGTATTAGATCCTGGACGAAAATGTCATTGCCAGAATTAGACAAGTGAGTTCCATCGTGCCTAAACAAATTGTGATTAAGTATTGAGATATGGGGGTGGCTAATGATGGATCCCCTTACCTCAGCAGCCGCTCTGCGATTGACCTTTTTCCGCTTCTGATCGATTTTCTTATGTCTAGCCCGAGGCACACCGTGCCAAAAAAAGTCTCGGCAGAATATTGGACCAGACAAGTATGGTTTGGGGCATAATGCGCATGATACCTGAGAAACGTGCATTGAATTTCCTGCCCCAGAATTTTGCTGTTTAGCTCTTCTGAGACCAGATCATTTGATCCCAGGTGAATCACCAGGATATCTGGAGGTGGGAATGATTTAAGCAGAAGAAGGACGTAGGGATCAAGGTCATGCCACTTCATTCCACGCCTGGCGCGCCACTGGACTGTTGCTTGAGGTTTCTACCTCCGTGTTGACTCGCATACTCGCCTGCCCAATATGGAATTGAGGACCCCATGATCCAGATGGTTTTGTTGCCTAGAATGACTTTGTATGGGTCAGTGAAATTAGTATATTACTAAACTGTATAGAAGGTAATAGTAATATGCCACGAGTAATTATATTCTAATGTATATGGTAAATGCGTTTGATTTCCATCGACCGGATTTCATTATCTCAGAATCAGAGGCCCCTCCTAAAGCCATGTCAGTGGCCCTGCCGATTCTGAAACTGTGTGTTGCAAAATGACCCTGAACCCCAGCAATTACCAAAGCTTTTTGTAGAATTGTGTTAAATTGATATCTAGTAAGGGCAGTGGCGTAGCTTCCATTGAGGCAACCGAGGCAGCTGCCTCGGTAAAAAAAAAAAAACCCCACCTTTTACGTTGTTAAAATGTCGATAGCTTCTGGGGGGCTGCGCCCCCAGACCCCCTGCCTCGGTAATATTCAAACCCAAGCTACGTCTATGAAGGGGGCTGCATCACTATGCACAAAAAATGAACAAGACGGAAAAGTTAGAGGTCTCAGGCTCTGGAACATGTGTAGTGCCTGCACTGGGCATATTGACTGGAATTTGGGCTCCCTCTTAATAACTAAGGTGGTTTGGTGCCCTGTTTGGTCGGTTTTTGAATGAGGGATTAGAATTTTGAAGCAAGTTTTTATAGGACCAATTATGACGTCCTGAGATCTGATGGTATGTTGATTTTTGTGAGACAATTGACTTGTGACCGTAACTTCCCCCACCCTCAGAAGACCAAAATATGCTAAACAAAAGGCCGACCTGAACAGGGTTGTTTCGTACTGTGATGAGGTTACTTGTGGGAGTACTCGCACAACTTGATGCAGGATGTTGATGGTAATGGGGCAGCGAGTATCAGGTTTAGGGAGGTTTGTGCGTTTTTGGCCTTGAATTGATTTGGTCACCAAGAATGACTTAGTTGGGTCTGGCAATAGCCTTATTTTGTGGAGATATGACAGGGCTCGCACATAAAGCTGGATAGTGTTGGTTGAGAGGTTTTGAAGTGAAAGATATGCAATAAAGTACAGTGTGGTTTTTATTGTGATGGGCCAGGAGTTAGGAAGCTTGTAGGCCGAAATGAAGTGATGGTATTTATGCAAGACTGACATGTATGCTTTTTTGGTATTTGTGGATATTGCGGCATTAATAAGCCAGGTTGATTGGGATTCTAGATCCTCTAGATGTGGTTTGGTAGAGGCATGGGTCTGAGGTCTGTTGAGGGGGCCAGGCGACGACATTTGGTCCACTGTGAACGAGAAATACAATCTGCAATTTTGTTGAGTTTTGTGGGAATGTACTGGGCTTTAACAGTGATGTTATACTTGAGTGTGAACAGGACAATCTTGCGAACAAGGTGCATTACACGTTTGGATTTTGATGTTGGGTTGTTGAGGATGTGCACGACCGCCATGTTGTCTATGTGGAACAAAATGCGTTTATTGGCTAGTGACTGGGGCCATAATAGCAGGGCGACATACACTGGGAACAACTCGAGGAAAGTCATGTCTCTAATGATATCGGATCTAATCCAGGTAAATGGCCATCTAGAATGGGCCCACCCACCTGCAAAATAGATACCAAACCCCCTAGTACCACCCCCCACCCCCCCCCCCCCCTCGCTGTCAGTAAAAAGTTGCAACTTGGAATCTGATACCCAGCAGTTATTTGAAATGACTGTCACCCCCATTATATTCCTGGAGAAAAGAGAGCCACACAAGTAGGTCGGCCTTGATATCCTGAGTGACCCTGACTTTGTGGTGTTGTTTTATAATGCCTGAAGTTGCATCAATAAGTCTGCGACAGAATGCCCGGCCTGGGGCTATGACCCTGCATGCAAAATTGAGAAGTCCAATGAGGGACTGCAACGACCTGAGGGTAACCTTTTTACTTGCGCAAAATGACCGTATTGTGTCCTTAATTTTAGCGAGTTTTTCCCTTGGGAGTTTCATTACCATTTGTTGAGTGTCAAACTCGATGCCGAGGAAAATTATTGTAGTTGATGGGGCTGTTGTCTTTTCCTCGGCAATTGGAACCCCGATATCTGAACAGATTGATCTAAATGCTGACAGAGTGTCGATGCACACCTGAGAATTTGGGGGACCGGCAAATAGGAAATCGTCAACATAATGGAGAATGTGTGGATTGCGCGATTGATTTTTAATTACCCAGTGGAGTACGGTTGCAAATTTTTCCCAGATGGTGCAGCTAACGGAGGCTCCAAATGGGAGCATTTTATCAAAGAAATATTTGTTTTGGAATCTAAAACCCAACAGTTCAAAATCTGTGGGGTTGACTGGGACAAGTCTAAAGGCCGACTTGATGTCGGATTTAGCTAGCAGGGTACCCTGGCCGAGTACTGATACAATGGCAGCTGCATCATCAATGCATGAATAATTAACTGAGCATTCTGACTGTGGGATATAATGATTAATTGACTCATTGTCAGGGTATGAAAGATGATGTATAAGGCAGCAATCTCCGTCCTTTTTTGACACTAAGCCTAGTGGGGAAATTTGTATGTTATTAAAGGGTGGTAGATCAAAAGGACCCCCTATACGCTGCAGTTCCAACTCTTTGCTGAATTTTTGTTTAGCTATGTGTGGGTTTTGGGTGATACTTGCAAGATTTTTTGAACCTCTGAAGTTGCGTGAACCAGTATATTGAATGTGAAAACCATTATTAAAACCGTTGATGAGGAATGACCGTTGGCTATAATGTTTGAGATACATATTTAACGTATTAGGATCAACTGGAGTCTTGCCCAAGGAGTTACGTCTGAGATTTTCTGCATTTATTGGCAGGATGGTTTCCGCCACATTCTCTGCATTTGTGGTTGAATCTGCAATTGGGGAAAAAATTACAGGCTTTACCCTGGTTGAAAAACTTGCATGTGCCTAATGGTTTTCTGTCGGTCATGTTAGTAGACCGAGACTGGCTCTGTGTGGGGTTTTGTTTGTAATTTGCTTGCTCAGTGGTGCTGCTCTGGGACAAGGGGTTGGTGATGTACAAAAGCCAGAGCTCATTGTTTATTTGACCCATGGGGATACTTGGGTTACTGGCCATTCTAAGGCGGAATTGTTCCTCATATTTGAACCAACCAGGTGAACGGTTTGCTGCCAGGCGTATGTCCCTCATGTACTTAAGTAAGTCTTGAGCTTTGGTGGGGAATTTTTCTAGCAACACGCTAGAAAATATTAAAAAAGCCGATGTCCACCTATCTATGTTGAGATAGACGTTGGACCTTTGTTTTACAAGACACATGCGGCCATTTTTTATCTGAATTTCCCCTTGCGATTCGGAGTAGTCTTGCAACTCGCGGGCAGATTTTAACAACAAAGATATGTCAATAAATTTTCCTTGCCAGATTTTTTGTTTTAGATTGTGGGGTACATGGGCCGACAAGGGGTCAAAATAACTAGGGGTTGAGAGAGGTTGGTAGTCATTAATTTCGAGGGCGGACTGAATAGGAAGAAAATTGTCGGAATCTAATTGAGGGATGTCAATTATTGACTCACCGTTTGAGGTGTTATCCCCCGCCGGTAGTTCGGCCACGTTGACAATGGCGTCTGGTGTGGGTGGTCTGTGTTGCTGCCTAGGGGGCAAAATCCGAGTTTTCGGTCGGCCCCGGCCTCTGGAAGGGGAAACCCTCTGCTCGGCTGCCTTTCTTTTTGAAGGCGTTCGCACTTTTCTGCGAATTGGCGGCATGATTGGGAGGATTTAGACTGAACGATTCTCGGAGCGATTTTTGGCTGCTGATGTTTGTCGATGATGCCGGAAAAGGAAGAGTAGGGCAAATGAGGTTAAACAACTCATTAAGGGATTGACTGTGCTAACCTTAAGTTGTACCTTAGCTTATTCCGCTTAATATCATGAATTGATGATGGCCGGTATGACAAAAAATACACAGCTTGAAAATACGGATGTATATTTAATTGCTGTTATAAAATTTAGAAATTCATTTCAAAATTAAGGATTATCTCCCTCATGCATAGCTCTTATCCTTGGGCGAATTTGCCTCCACTTTTTTGGCACGCTGTTTTTGGCTATATTTAGCTCTTAAGCTTCATAGTTATTTCGGATTTCAAACATTTCGGTTGAGCATCACTGAAGAGACATTATTTGTTGAAATGCGCATCTGGTGCATCAAAAATTGGTACCGTATAAGTTTTACATGCTATATCGTAAATTAATAGAGATTATTTTGATACGAGGATAAAAAAATCAGCATTACTATTACCTGTTACTAATATTACTAATTATTACCTTCTATTAAAATCCAAATAAATATCAAATATTCTGTTATTTATAAAATAGTATAATGAATTAAACATAAATTATTATTAAAATTATTAAATAAATCAAATAAAAATCATTATTTAAATTATTAAATAAATAAAATATAATTATCATTAATGTTATTAAATAAATTATATAAAAATTATTACTAAAATTACTTTATAAATTATTAAAATAATGTATTAAATAAATTAAATAAAAATTCTTATTAATAATAAAATTATTATTAATATTATAAATTAAATAAAAATTCTTATTAGTAATAAAATTATTATTAATATTATAAATTAAATAAACTTATTAAATATATTAATGCAATGATATATCATATTGAATTAATACCAAACAATGATAAATGAAATTAAATAAATGCCAAGCAATGATAGATCACATTAAATAAATACCAAGCAAAGTTATATCATATTAGATAGATACCAAGCAATGATAGATCACATTAAATAAATACCAAGCAAAGTTATATCATATTAAATAAATACCCAGCAATGGTATATCATATTAAATAAATGCAAAGCAATGATATATCGCATTAAATAAATAGATAGCAATGGTATATCGCATTAAATAAATACAAAGCAATGATATATCGCATTAAATAAATAGATAGCAATGGTATATCACAGGAAGTGATTATATATTATATTGAATAAATATCAAGCAATGATATAGTTTCGCTTAACTTACAGTATTTATAGTCATCTGAAATATAATAAGTTAAGTGAGAAAAAATTTATCAGTGTTACAATCATATATATGAGACACTTGTTTCATTCGAAATCTTTGTTTTGTAATGAATATGCAACATAATTCTAGTATGCTTTTATATTTACAATAGTCATTTACGAAATGCTTAGTTAACCAATGCAATTTCATTGTATTCTAGTTCTCGAGAAAAACACGAATCTTTCACCTCATAAGAAACAATGTGGAACAATAGGAGAGTTTCGAGGGATTGCCCGAACACCGCTTTCTCGTACTACGAAAGCCCAGAAGGCTCATTCGAGATTCGAAATTCAAAATACGAGATTTGAAATTCAAAATACGAGATTCGAAATTCAAAATCCAAATTAACCAATCAAAATGTAGGTCACAATAGATTAAAGGTTAGAGGGTACATGCATATAAACTTGAAATATGACAGAAAGCTTAATCTTCTAATATGTTTACCAAACAACGAAACATTTCATTTAAAACTATAAATGTTATGATGTATGCTTAGCATGCAGACAGGCCCGTAGAAAGCGGGAAGGGGGGGGGGGCAGAAAACTTGTTCCAATTCCCACTAAATTAACTCCGTATTGTGTGGTAACCAGGTCAAATAATGACGAAAACACCTCATAATATACACTGTACCTTAAATTGAAATCGTATATGAAGCCTATACCGATGATACTCCTCCAACAATTAACTGTAATTTGCTTCTTCTTTTTTTCAGTTAAGTACTAATCAATAGGTTAAGTACTAGTATAATCCATCCTCTAGAGTTTCAGCACAGGCACCTGAAGTATGGATATTAATCCCCCCCCCCCATTTTTTGATTAATTTTTTATAGATATATAAATTAAAATTAGATGTTAGATCTGCTCATATATTCGCTACACAAACATCTAACAACATCCCATAGAGGGTCACGTCGGAGGTCAAATTTGCAACAGCCAATCAAATTTCCCCCTTCATATCGATAGGGTATTATCCCACAATTCCATGTATTGTTTACGTAAGGAAGAGAAAAAATGGCGGCACCCACGATCGTGACTTATTTATTGCGTGTTTTGTTTAAATTTTAAACTATGGCGACAACGGGGGATCTTTTCATGTATACTTCAACAAAGATGACACTTAATTAACTGTTCTTGTTCATTTTCAAAGCCTCGGGATCAAATATCTTCAAAGCGGTTTTAATTGCTTCCAATTCTTCATCGGTCGCTATCTTTGATCAGTAACCAAATACAGTATATAATGAGGATTTTCAATGGATGCCAATGACATTCCACCTTTTTAGCGATTGGTTAATTTTTCATGCAAATTTCACCTCTAACGTGACCCTCTATGGGATGTTGTTAGATGTTTGTGTAGCGAGTATGTGAGCGGATCTAACATCTAATTTTAATTAGATTGAGCCCTCCCTGGACGTTCACCGAGGCTGTAGGTGTATGGATCAAGAAAATTGTACTTATCTATATATAAACAATGGAGGAAATTCGAACCATGAATAAATATTTCTCTCCGATCTATGTTGTATCTTTTTACATTTTTTTAGGTTCCAGGAAGCTTAACTACATGTGTCATTACAACAGAATACTAATCTAAACACGTTTTAAAATTATCCTATCCCACATCTTCCCTTGGCTAGCGAAGATGCTTATCCCACTGATTCATGAATATTATACCACAGGAACCAGTAATTTTGTATGTAATATAATAATAGTAGGGTCTATACTATATCACCTCCTGATTTTTATTAGGGGGTGATATAGTATGGAACCCTACTATTATTATTACAGACAAAGTTACCGGTGTAACCGTGGTGGCTGTCGCTGGTGACCAGGGTCGCTCTTAATAGAATATATAGGGAAAAGAACTACTCGAATCACCGGCTTCTGCGCATGCGTGGTGTTTAACTCGAAGCGGTGCCTCATTGGTTTTAAATCCATAGTAATAATAAACCCCCTTCTCAGTTTTCTGTTTCGTATGCACATCATAACTTGAAAGATACAAATTAACTTGTATTATCAAACTCCAAAATTGATATTTTAATGCATAAGATTTCTGAATTATGTCTAAGATATCTAATAACGAATAAACAACTTGAAAACAATGGCTTTTTATTCAAAGCATATTTACAATAGTGTTATCTCCATAACAATTCCTAAGTCATCTTTTATATTTTAATCACATGATAGCAGGTGTGAACAAGGCACAGCTAGACGTCTTAAACTTGGATTAACGTGCAGGTGTAAACCTGTTCCTGAATTACCTGTAAATGAAATACCACCAGGTTATTCTTCCGTGACCAACCTTCGTAATCGTATAATTACGAGTACCACTCGACCAACTTACGAACAATATTCAACATTGTTTCATTATTCATTTATTTATTTTGCATAGTATTTTTCTTCTCTCACGCTCTTTTATTTCAAATATATTTTCTGATTATCTGAATTCAAATTATCTCCGATATGCGAACAACCACACATCTACTGTATACAACTCGGAGGTTTACTTTGGGTGTTTTTGTACAAAAGTGGAAGACTTTCCTATTACGAGATAATTGTTCTTGTGTTAAAATTTAACCAACTAGACTCTAAGCAGGGTCGTGTATAGGAACCAGCAGGCATGAGGGATCGTGCCATCCTTCTTATTCTCAATAAAAACCACAAGACAACAAAACTAACGTCTGGCGGCTTTTTTCTTCTTTAGTTACCTAATATCTATTTATTTTCAAGGTCAACGTATATCTGTTGACTTATGCCCCAACTATAATTGCTTACAAAGGACACGTTTCAGTTTCACGAAATTAGTCAAAATAGAATTCATGTTTGGAATATGGACAAAAAGTCACAGGATAAACGTCACTGGACAGAAAGTCACAAAATATGTAGGACAAGTCACTAAAATGACTTAGCAAATGAGACCCCATATATACTTTTAAGATAATAATAACAGGTGGTACCCAAATGCTCACTAAAGCTGTTGTTCAAACACCAGACATTTCGTACAGTGGATAGGAGGTAGAAGGAAATATATGTCATCATTATATGTGTTTGTTTTGCCACATTTAGCACCTTCAGTTCATTATTAAATGTTCATTATTAGATAATAAGAAAGGAAAAACCATTAACTTGTTTATACAGCAATTATTATATGATAGTTATAATCATAATTACTTCTTGTTTTGACAATGATCTGGAGTGAAAGGAAGCAAACCATAATTCTGCCATCAGATTTTGTTTTGACAATCATTACATGTGATATGTAGTATACTAAACCAAATGATAATCAAGCTTATTTTTATTTTATCTAAATAAAAAATCTCTCTTTTTAAAAATCAAAATGATATTTTACAATAAATATGATAAAAGGAATAACAATTTTATAATTATTATCAAAATCTCATAGAAATTATAAATTTTGCATATATATTTTCTTCATCTTTACAAAAAGAACAGATATGTTTTCAAATATATATAAAAAATCAATAGTTTTTTTATTTTCTTACAAACTGTGACTTTTGTCCTGTGACATTTTGTTCTACTATCATAAAATTGTGACTTAGTCTTATTTTCTTATAAAACTGTGACTTTTTGTCCTGTGACATTTTGTCCTACTTTCATAAAATTTCTTATTGTAACTTTTTGCCCATGGTCATATTGGCCGTGACTTTTTGTAATTTGTAAAGTTGTAAATGGTTTGAAAGGTACATAATTTCATCACAATGTATATATTAATCATGACTTTAAAAGTTGAAATATTTTCATGATCCTGGTTCTAATTAGGAACATTTATTTGAATCATTTTTTATATCATAAAATTACAGTTTTCTTATATCAAATTCATGACAAGGAACTACCTAAAAATGAGCAGTACTTTGAGTGAATCTCACTCTTTGCAGTCAGCCAATAATATGATAGGTATGTACAATGTTTAATATCATCGTGAAAGCTGCCGTCTTTGGATCGTCTTTTGTCTCGCGTCTCGGAACCAGCCTGTCAAGGAACATTTTCATTTTAAATTAAAAGTATAATTTGCTAAATATGCTCGGAGAAAAGGAAGAACATCCCCTAGGTATACGGACGGAAAGTCACAAGACAAAAAGTCACAAAATCGGTAGGACAAAAAGTCGCAGGACAAAAAGTCACAATGATGATTTTTGATCAGAGACGGTTTTTCTTTTTAAAAAAAGTAGGGACATTTATGATTATATTTCTTGGTGCGAAAATGTCTTGGACATTAAATCCCTTATCAGCCATAATACTATCATATGGATCACAATTGTTTAGCAAAGATCTGTCTGTCGCTTGCACTACCTCCATATGCACTAGACACAAAAGAAACTAGTCCACCAGGTGTTGCACCAACAAGAACTTTGGACGTGTTACGATTTTTATAAAAAGAAAAAGTTAACTGTTGTGCTTTCGAATTTGTTGGTTTTTTGATAGGACATTCTGTCCCATCGATTATAACTCTAGTTTTAGGGTACGACCTTTTAAATCCAGACGGGGTAAAATGGCGAACTAGTTCTTGTATGGGCTAGATATTTACTTGTCGCCATTGATAAGAAATTAATCCATGTAATTATGATATTTTGAACTACTGTCTCCGATATGCCAAACATGCGAGATAGCGCAAAATTTGTGGTATTTCTTCTTAATTTCATCAGCGAAAGAAAAACATTGATTTGGAACATCCAACTTTACAACCTGGTTATGCATGTAAATTAGGCAATATGCCACAGGACCCAAAGTGTATAAAACAAAATAAAACTTCCTGCGATTATCAGCTGATTAGATATAGAACATGTATCGTCGACTGACCAGTTTCGGTGACCTTAGTGATAAACCGCGATATTCTCATTAATCACTTGGATTAAATAAATAATAAGTACACCTACATTTAAAGTAATTAAATTCCTTTACTTTCATCCAAAACTTCCAACTCCATTGGTACGTTAATTGAATATACATTATGTATTTTCGTAACAAACAACATGTCACTTTGCATTCTATAATTAGAGGTCGCGTCATCGACTTCTGGAGAACTCGTACCCAGGAGAACCCGTACCCAGGAGAAGTCGTACCCAGAAATTTGGGTACGAGTTCTCCAAGAGAAGTCGTACCCGGGTACGACTTCTCCAGGAGAACTCGTACCCGGGTACGAGTTCTCCAAGAGAAGTCGTACCCATTAATATCTGGGTACGAGTTCTCCTGGAGAAAAACTTTGTCATTCTATCAAATAGAAATGTGGGTACGAGTTCTCCTAAAGAAAAACTTGTCAATTGTATTATAAAAATCTGGGTACGAGTTCTCCTGGAGAAAAACTTTGCAATCAAACACATAAAAATCTGGGTACGAGTTCTCCTGGAGAAAAACTTTGTCATTTCTGTCATAAAAACGTGGGTACGAGTTCTCCCGGGAAAAAAACATAGTCACTTTATCGAATATTTATCTGGGTACGAGTTCTCCTGGAGAAAAAACTGTCATTTTATCTGATAAATCTGGGTACGAGTTCCCCTGGAGAGAAAAAAATTGTTATGAAAATCTAGGTACGAGTTCTCCAGGAGAAATAAAACTTAAATCATTTTATTAAATGGATTCTCATTGGAGAAAAACTATGTCTTTATTGTTATATAAATTCTGGTAAGAGTTCTCCTGGAGAAAAACTTTGTCATTATATAATAATCAAAATTTTGATACGAGTTTATCTCATTACCATTTTAGGTATTGGAACCTGGGTACAACATCTCCTTGAAAAAATCGAGGATTTCATACATTATACATAATTTGCTATGAACATGCCTTTCAATTGAATAAAAAAAGTAAATACAATGATCATACTTGTTTGTTGTTTTGTTTTTCATTTGAATTGCCGTTTGGCTTGAGACGATAATTAGTATAATTATTGCAATTAAACACCAATTTTAAACCTGCGATATTGTATTTTTATAGCGTACCTCTATTCTTCGGCACATAGAGGAAAACTCGTACCCTGATTTATATGACAAAATGACGAAGTTTTTTTACCAGGAGAACACGTACCCAGATTTTTATGACAGAAATGACAAAGTTTTTTCTGCAGGAGAACTCGTACCCAGATTTATCCGATAAAATAACTATGTTTTTTTCTCCGGGAGAACTCGTACCCAGATTTTTATAATACAATTGACAAGTTTTTCTTTAGGAGAACTCGTACCCACATTTCTATTTGATAAAATGACAAAGTTTTTCTCCAGGAGAACTCGTACCCAGATACTGATGGTACGACTTCTCTTGGAGAACTCGTACCCGGGTACGAGTTCTCCTGGAGAACTCGTACCTGGGTACGACTTCTCCAGGAGAACTCGTACCCAAATTTCTGGGTACGATTTCTCCTGGGTACGGGTTCTCCTGGGTACGAGTTCTCCTGATACCGCGTCATCAAGCTAATGTGGGATAGTACGTGACCTGTGTGTACACAATGGTCACTTTGTGCTCTAAAACGGTGACGTCACCTATTTCGGTGACCATTGTTAATATAGGTTTGCCAAAAGTTGGTAACTCTTTTAAAAAACGTATATACAGGAGGAATGTGCAACTAAACGTCAATGAATAAAATAACACAGTGAAGAATTCTAGACTTTTGGTATACTTTATATCAATTTGAAGGTTTGCTTGAAAAGGTAATAAGTAAATGGGCTTATTTTTGGGGTGCCCATGCTGATTTTTTGCATACTCTCCTTCTAGTAATTCATTTTCGGAAAAAAATTGAAGACATGCTCTGTGTATGTTTGGAAACACTACCGTAACGGCGAAATTGATGATGTAATCAACACCTGGAAACAACAACGCGCACACGTAAACAAAAGGTCACCGATTCTGGTCAGTCACCGAAATAGGGCAGTCGACGATACATGTATGTACATGTTTGTACATTATGAATCAATGGGATAAGCTATTATTCTTTAAAACATGGATACATTAGTGTTCTGTGGTAATGACGCACGTAGATAAGCTTCCTGAAACATAAACAAATATAAAAAAAAAAAAAAAAAAGGACAACATAGATCGGAGAGAAATATTTATTCTTGGTTCGAATTTCCTCCATTATTTACACACATGTGCCAATAAAAGATGAACGGGTTGGGAAGATATTTGCACAGGCACTTGAAGTATCGATACCAACACCCACCCACACCCTTATCTGAATTTTTTTCGGCGATAATTTCTCCGAAATATGTGGATCCCTTGTCAATTTCCATCCCTATGGGCGTTTCACACTTTTTGCAAGCATTAGAATACCTTCTAAAGCTTACAAAAAGCGTGAAACGATTATATAAATCCACACATTTTGGAGAAATTATCACCGCAAAAATAAAATCTGAATGAAAGGGAGGGGGGGGGGCTGTTGGTAGTAGTGTCGATACTTGAGGTGCCTGTGGATATTTGGTCAAACACTAAAATGGGTGGTTTGTTCCCAGTTAAATACTTTTCACATCCCCTCCCCCTTTTTTGAAATTGCTGACTGGCTACTGGTCTGGTTAAACACACGATAATCAATACAGGTAATTATAATTTTTAGTTCACAGGTGCTTGAGTTCAGCCCCCCTCCCCTCCCTCGAATAAGCTACATGAGTTGAATTATAAGTATGTTTGTTGAGCATCTCTTTAATGCATATCAACAATAATTATCATCAACAATATCAACACCACATGACTTGCATAGCCCATTTATTGCCCTTTTTATGAATACCCTTACTGGATATAAAGGGTATTCAATATAAAAAGGCTAATTTTGAGTTATTTTGGACTTTTGGGGTATGCAAGACATTGTGACATGCATTAGAGAGATTTTCAACAAAAATAATCAAATCAACTCATGTAGGATATTCGGGGGGGGGGGGGGGGGGGGTCCTGAACCCATGCACCTGTGTCATTGTTAACTCAAAATGTACAGTTATTTTCATCGAAAATAAAATCTATGAATATGATGATTCAAGCAGAAAAAAATGGTATGAGGGTAAACCTACATAATGTATAGATTAATCTAAAAATCAGAATCCATTGCCACGGGGTGTCATCAGTTAATATTCTTCATATAACCTTCAATTCCATTTTAGATCATTTAATGTATACTATTTGAGGTGTATTCGTCATTATTCGACCTAGTCCCCCCCCCCCCCCCCCCCCGGATCCCACTTACTTTGAACCTGACTTGCTACAGGCCTGTTTCCATATAATGACATGATTTATAATGTCAAAATATTTCTATCAATCCAGGGTAATTATTATTGGACATGTTACTCTGATGAGTCCGCTGGCTCAAACAAATAAAAGAATCTGAATCTGAGCTGTTTGTTTCTATTAAATCGTAACAGAGAGCATGACTTAAGGTGTATAAAAAAACTTGTCATCTATTTAAATTCACGAAAAAATAGGAGTCCTATAGATAAATTACAGAAAAAATGGCTAGGAAATATACCGCATCTTGACTAGGAATGCAAAATAATATTAATTTAAAGCATTTACCCAGCCACAATATCGTTACAAAACACAAATTGCGAAATACAAATATGAATCTTTAATGGAAACAAAAGTGGTGCATAAAAATTATAATGACAAATAAATTAAGTGTTGTTGTTTTGTGGGGGGGGGGGGGGGGTGTTTGTTTGTTTGTTTTTTGTTTTGTTTTTTTTGGTTCGGTGAAATTATAAGAATTTATCCAGCGATTACTATACCGATAATTATTTGATTTGTTGGAAATTCAAAACATAGTAGTCCTATTATACCGGTAGAAAGCTTGCAAAAAGCGTGAAACGCTTAAATATAAATCGAAATAGGAATGGGATAGACAAGGAATCTACACATTTCGGAGAAATTATCGCCGCAAAAAAAAATCAGAAAGGGGGGGGGTGTTGGTAGTAATGTCAATACTTAATATGCAAATATCTTCCCCACCCGTTCTATTCTCTTTAGAGAAGTCGAGAGGCATAGCCTACATCGACTTCTCTTCGCAAGCACTCATATTTTGATTCTGGAAAACGTGTAAATGCCGGAGTCGGTGACGGTTTATGCTTCGACCGACCAGCAATGCACAAAACCGTCACAAGGAAATCAATACTTACTTGCTTTTAATCCATTTTCAATATACCCCTGTCCCGGGTTTAAATCACAACTCTGATTACGTCAGCCTGCTTTTCTCTTAACTGGTCCCCTATTGTGACAGCTCCCAAGACCAGTTAACGTAAACCCAGGACAGGGGGCATGTCGAAAATGGATTAAAAGCAAGTAAGTGTTGATTTCTTTGTGACAGTTTTGAGCATTACTGTTAAATGTTTGAAAACAACTTGTCTATTGCGTAAATCCAGGCACACCCGAGTCTAATTTCACTATTTCATCCCCTTTGAAAAAATATTACCCTTCATTTAAATAATTTTGAATTACCTTTACCCAAATATGCTTTATGGCAAGTTTGATTGAAATTGGTCATATGATTCTGGAGAAGTCAACAATGTGTAAAGTTTACGGATAGACAGACGGACGGACGTTGTACAACAGACGATCAGAAAAGTTCACTTGAGCTGCAGATGAGCGACTAATCATGATCCTGCTGTTCTTTAATAAAAGTATTTTTACTTTTAAAAAATACTTTCAACCCTATTTTTGCCTCGCTCTAGCCGGGGTGGGGGGTGGGGTGGGGGTGGGCATGATTTGAACAAACGTGAACCTCCATTTGTCAGGAATCTTAGGTATCAGATGTATAACAACCATATTTCATATTAAGTAAATGGATGTGGTTTTTTTGTAATCATGTCATTTTGAAGGGTTCATCAAATAAAAATAACCCACCATACGAATTTTCAAAATTTTGTTTATTTGGCCTAGAGTTTAACATTAAAGTATATGGGAAGACCATGTTTTATGAAAATATTTTTAAAAGAAATTATATTTTCATACAAATCTCTTGGTAGAAAGTTGCATACACTTTCTTTTTATAAAAATATGAAATAATAAAATCATTAAATAAACTTAATCATTTACCACACACATTTTTAAAAATTAAGATTTTTCATATTTTACAAAGGGCAGATAACTTCAAACAAGTCTTTAGTGCAAGAAATCAGCTTATACTCATTTACTAGTGATGTGAATTTCATCTACTTCAATTTCATCATTATTTAACAATAAACATTTATGTTGATTTAAATCCTTCAAAATTAATCATTATCATTTCGCTATACAATGAATACCTTAAGCAGAAGAAGACTTTTAATTAACCCCACTCTATATTTTTTGCCTTTTCTTGATTATCTCCTTTTGGAAGGGGAGATGTCCCTTCATACATATATGAACAAATGTGAATCCCGTTCATCAAAGTATACTCTGTGCCAAATTAAGTTGAAATTAGCCGAATGATTCTGGAGAAGATAGAATTCGGAAAAGTGTACAACGCCAAGGTCGACGCCGACAGAAAGTGATCACAAAAAAAAAAGAAGCTCAACAGGGCCTCAGGCTCAGATTAGCTAAAAACGGATCTTACATGTAACTTTGAAGAACTGCACTAGCAGCTTCTCAATATAAGACCAGCCAACAAACCCGTACAGGAGACATATTGTTGTGAACACACCTAATCTACACATTGTACAAATTATTGTTCTTTGTATTGATAAACGAATATTTCAAATGAAAAATGCAAACAAAAAAGCTACATTGATGAGAGCAAATCTCGCCGACCTTATGGGTCTCTTTTCTGTGTTAGAAAAGGGGAAAACTTTAAAATCATACCTCCCTAGGACTTCGAAAGGTATCTAACGTAAGAGAGAATCGGGATAAGTGGGGAAGGGAGAGTGGGGTTCGAGCCAACTTAGATTTCTGTCAGCATCTTGGTACCATCGTTTCTTTTTGTCATTAACCCAGTATGAAATAAAAAATAATTTATGTGTTTTGAATTATATGTTGTTATGATATTGTAAATAAAGCATAGCTATTTTCGATATGGTGGATTCTCATTTCAAACATTTAACAGTGGCAGATCCAGAAAATTTTCAAAGGCGGAGGGGATGGCTACCCGCGGAAGGGGTGGCGACCCAAGTTTGTATCCTCTGCGCCCAAGGAAAGGTGAGGGTTGTTCAAGACCTTAAAATGACAAAAAACTGACCATTTAAAAACAATCGAGCAAAATTGGGTCCAATTCCCTTAACCCCTCCAGGTTTGGATTTAAGGACACGTGATGGGAAACACTGGATGCATATATTGATATACAAGGTATACTTTGAGGTTAAATTTTGGTTGTAACGACTACACTTGTAAATTTTCTATGATGTTCAAAAGTTGAAATATTTACCTCTTCCTACATAACGTAATATAAATTGTCCCTATTGTTTTGGATTTAATTGTGAAATCGTGTGAATAAATTACATTCCATACGATAAATTGTACAGTGATCCCTCGTTATAACGCCAACATTTGTACCTCGGCAATTTTGGCATTATAACGGGGGTGGCATTATATCGGGGAGGGGGATGTGTACAGCTGTCATAAGAAATCAAACAAATTTTATCTACTACATCAATGTGCTATTAGATTTCTGTGTGTTCGCCATACTCCTATTTCAAAAACAATACTGCATATTTGAACTCAGATGATTATCGTTTACGTAACTTATTATCTGCTCCAAACTTTGATACCTGGAGGACTAACGGCGGATAACTGGTTAAGCCTGCGCACTGAAATTTTCCAGCCGTTGATTGGCGATAATTAGTGGGGGTGATTATAACGGTAAATGACCAAATCGTACTTGTAAATAGGTTGGCGGATGGTGGTATGCGGGGGATGGCGTTATAACGGTTTTTAGATAGCGAGGAAAACGGGACTTTGAACTTTTTTGGCGATATGCGGGGGGTGGCATTATAACGGGGGGCAATATAGCGGGGTATCACTGTATTTATAAAAACAAAAAATTAGTTTTCATTTTCATTATTTTTGAAAAGTTTGTTCGTAGTAAGTGTTGTTAAGCATTGATCATTCCGTTCCCTTTCAAAAGCGTCAAAATGTGACAATAGAGGTTAAATGTTGCAGCCCCCACTGACCACATATCGCCGTTGCATTCGCTGCTCCAATGATCGACGCCACAAATTTCGACCATCACCTCTCTCTCTCTCTCTCTCTCTCTCTCTCTCTCTCCAGAAGTATAGGACCGATGGACACCGCACTGTCGCTCTTGCTCCAAAGCCCCTGCCCCACTTCTTTCGTGCATCGGCGTGATTGCCCTCTGGAGCACATTATATGGGGTTTGAGAATTCATACTAACAAGAATATCAGTAAAACTGATGGAAGCTCCCAGAAATGCATCTAACCAATGAACTACGCCATATGACGAATGACTCAAGCAATTATCAAAAACTTGAAATATTGGGGGTTTTTTTTCATATAAAAGGTATATGGTGAGTGACAATGACCTTTACAAAATGACCTTGAGTGACTTTTGTCTGAAAGCCATTTTCGTATTACTTAATTGTATGATATATGATCAATGAAAGGTGAAGATAACGAACAGTGATCAATCTCATAACTCCTATAAGCAATACAAAATGGAGAGTTGGGCAAACACGGATCCCTGGATATACAAGAGGTGGTATCAGATGCCTAGGAGGAGTAAGCATCCCCTGTCAACTGGTCACACCCACCGTGAGCCCTATCTCTTGACCAGGTAGACGGAGTTATCCGTAGTCAAAATCACTGTGCCAAGAACGGCCAAACAATCGGTATGAAACACGTCAGCATTTGACCCAACGACCATAGAATTTGCGAAATGCTGATTTTATACGAGACTGTTGGAACCCCTGCACCATCAACTTGTTTGACAGTAGCCTGCTTCGATTTAAAAACTGACCATAAGAACAAGCCCTTGCGTATCGAATCAGTTGAGAGATATAAACACCATATGCAGGTGATAATGGAATATTTCTACATAAATATGGGAAGTTGACGATGGAGAAGCTGAAATCATCCCGTTTGTCATACATTTGAGTTGTCAGTTTGCCGTTAATGTCTACTTTCAATAAAACATCTAAGTATGAAGCAGAAGTGGACGACTCTGTGGTATCTTTTATTTCGAGTTCACTGGGATATATCGAATCAACATATGAAAGAAAATTATTATTGTTAATAGATAATACGTCGTTGATGTATCTAAATGTCGAATTGAAGGCCACAGCAAGACATTTTTTCTCACGTAGAAGTTAATGAATGAATTCTGCTTCATAGGCACATAAAAACAGGTCAGCTAACAAATGAACACAATCCGTGTCCATGGGAATTCCAACAGACTGTTGGAAGACCTGATCAAGAAAGACCACGAAGATATTGTCAATAAGGCACTTTTTCCTGATTAACCTTGACCTTTTTTAAATGACCTTGAGATATTTTGGTCCAAAAGATCAATAATTTTTTCAATAAAGGTTTTTTCAATAAGGTATATATTCTGAGTGACCTTGACATTTACAAAATGACCTTCAGTGATCTTTGTTTGAAAGCCTATTCCTTATTTGTGTGATACATCTTATCAATACCAGTTCAAAAACGTTTTTACTTACATACGGTATATGTTCTAAACGACCTTGACCTTTTTAAAATGACCTTGGTCCAAAAGTCCCTGTCTCAAGGAATAATTGTGATTAATTATGATCTATTTCTGGTTAAAGGGACTGATTCACGATATTACCCAAAATTTTGTTTTTCACTTTTAATGATCAAAATCTACTGTCTAATGTGTTTGAAAGATTTCACATGAAAATTCAGGTTATACATCATCACAGAAGCTCATTTTAGAGAGTTTATTATTTGTTTTGTAAACAAAGATTGCGGTATGCTATTGTTTGCGAAATTTTCAAAAGAAATGGATATCGATCAAAGTATTATTATATCTTTCACATTTCAAGCATTTTTGAGGTGAAATGTGTCATCTAAAAGTTAAAATTTGTGACTATGCAAAATTAAGATGCATTATATTACAAAATCAATATTTCACTTGTTTGTTTACATAAAAAGACTCGAGTCTTTGTTTACATAACACATATTTAAGGCTAAAATATTGCTTTCATTCTTGCATTCAGAAGGTCAAATGTTTGACTGTCAACATTAAATGAGTTATATTTCTAATGTTTAACATCAAAAATGAAAAATATTTTTATCAAAAATCGTGAACCAGTCCCTCTAAAGGTTTAGGAGAACTTTTATATCAAAAACTGAAATAAGAAACTTTTATGTTATGAGTGACCTTGACCTTTCCAAAATGACCTTGAAAGAAATTGGTCCAAAAGCCTTTTTTTCAAGGAATATTTGTGATCAATTATATCAATAAGCTCGGAGGGACGGGCATATATGACGGCGACTATATGCTCCCCCGAAATTTTTCGGGGGAGTATGAAAATACTAATACTTGTATATGTATCGTCTGCACTGGAAATATCGAGGCCTAATAAAACTTTTAAATCACGTGGCAGTAGTGTGTAAATTCATAATAAAAGGAGTTCAGGCAGTAACTCGAAACCCTCCAGTCTTCATTACTTGTGACGTATTGGGGGTGATTATAAACACAATGGAAGCATGGGGCCATTTAGTCAATTTTACAAGGCCTCCATTGTCTTGTACTCTTAATAAAACTTGAAAATTTATTTCTTGATTAAAAAGTAAATACGTTTTTTGTTACCTTCTTCCATCAGATAGAGTATGAGAGGAACAAACGCAGCCCCTAGTAGCAGGATGACTGCCACGGTGCCGACCAGTGACCATACAACACTTTGAGAACATGATTTACGTGGTTTCTTCCCACTTGTACTACTAAATGTACTGATGTCATCTTCAATGGAATCGATGTTCTGATAATGACAATGAATTTATTCTCATAAACTAAATTACATCAGTGTAGAGAACATATAAGATACATACATAAATGTATATACAATACAAATCAGCACATACGCAATTAATAAACCTCTTAATCAACCTGGAGGTTGGACTCTGTCCTTAATATAACTTATTTTACATAATTAAATCAATATAGAATCGATAACTTTACTGGATGTACATATTTTATTACATTATGCAATCAACATTTTATGATCTGCATTTGCATCAATCACCTTTTTGTCATGCAAGTTTACATGTAGATGTGCAAAACTTAAGAAGGTCTCTTGAATTTATTTTTACATACGTGAATTAAAAAATACAAAAACAAACTGACTAATCTACTAGTATCCGTTAGATCGCACACCAATTAATACTACTGCATTAGCTCATTATTTGCAAGGATACCAGCACGCTAAATTTCTACTTCAGGGTTTTACTTTTGGTTTTTGTTTACAATACTTGGGTCAACGGGGGCCAAGGAATGTCGAAATTTACCAAGCTTACATTCCAACTTGTTAGTAGCTCAGCAAAAAAAATCACAAAAGAACTCTCCCTTCAGCGTATTGCAGGACCTTTTAACAGTTTGGCTTCCACAAATCTCCAAGTCACCCCAATGGGATTAGTTCCTAAAAAGGATGGAGATATGCGCCTTATTTACCATTTATCATACCCAGAGGGAAATTCTGTTAATGATTTTATTGACCCTTCAGCTTGTTCTGTTCATTATTCGGGCATAGACGATGCAGCCAGCTTTATATCTGCCCTTGGTAAAGGTTATCTACTTGCTAAATCCGATATTAAGTCAGCTTTTCGCCCTATCCCTATACATCCTGCAGACTTTGACCTATTGGGTTTTAAATTCATGGGGCGTTATCATTTTGACAAGGATGCTCCCATTCGGAACTTCAATCAGCTGTTCATTGTGGGCCAAATTCGCGTCTCTTTTGCATTGTGTCACACAGCAACATTCCCCAAACCCTTTGGTTATAGTATACATTATTAAGACGATTTTTTTGTTCTGTGACCCACCTTATTCACCACAATGCGCCAACACTTTGCAAACCTTTAGAATGTTGTGTGTTGACATTACCGAAGATAAGAATGTGGAATCAATCACTGACTTGGTTTTCCATGGCATCAGATTCAATACCCTTAGCATGCCCATGTCACTACCTTTTGGTAAGCTTCATGAATTACGCAATGCTATTCAAGCTGTCCTTCAGGCTAAGAAGGTAACGCTGCGACAATTTCAGTCTCTGCTAGGGCTATTGAATTTTGCCTGAGAGTTGTAGTACCAGGCCGTGCTTTCTGCAGACACCTCATCAATGCCAAACTCGGCGTTAAAAAGCAACATCACAAAATGCGGGTATCTGTCGACATGAAGATGGACCTTCTGGTCTGGACTAGCTTTCAGAAATGCTATAATGGTGTTTCAGTTAACCCCTTCATTAGACGACCATTCAATTAAACTATTTAATGACAGTGCTAGGGGCGACGAGGGTGGATTTAGGGTCTATTTCAGCGGCAAATGGGCATGGGGTAATGGCCTTTACACTGGGCATTACCAAGGATACGACTTTCTTAGAACTCTTCCCCGTCATACTAGCTCCTACATTATGGCATCAATATTTCCAAAATTCTAAACTCCTTTTCCAAATCGGCAACATGTCTGTCGTCCACATTATCAACAACTCCACAAGCAAATTCCCCAGAGTCACGTGCCTAGTTCGGAAACTTGTGCTCCTCACATTACAACCCAACATCCAAATTCATGCTACCCATATCCCAACTAAATCTAACTCTATTGCTGATTCAATATCTCGTTCACAGTGGGCCAGATTTCGACCGACGCCTCGAGCTAGACGCAGAATTCTTCCGTACCCCTCTGCCTCAACATCTATGGGGCATTTTGAGGAATAAGCATCAAGACTCTTGCACAAATCGTTATCATCTAACACCCATTTCACTTATAATACAACATTACAACAGTTCGAAATTTTTCGCACCGAGTACAAATTGCCACTATCATGGCCTGCCTGCCCCAGTAGACCAGCTGTTACATTATCTAGCCTACTTATCTATTCGAGGTGGCGCTTTTAGAACAGCCCAGCTTTACACCAATGTCATTTCACACTTTCATAAACTTAAAGGTTATTCAGACACCACAAAGATCTACATTGTGTCTAAAACACTGGAAGGTATCCGGAGATCTGCGGGTCATAATAAGGACCTTGGAGTCCCTCTCTCCCTATGTACAGATTCCTAGCAAAATTATTCAGGTCGTACCAACCATTTGCAGATCTCCTTATGAATCGCCCCCTTTTACAGCTGCATATTGTTTAGCTTATTTTGGGTTACTCCGAGTTAGCAAAGTGCTACATCTCCAACTATCTGATCTACTTGTCCATGCATCCGGCCACATTTCACTCACAATTCCCAAGTCTAAAACTGATCAGTTAGGACGGTCAACCACTGTAAGAATTATCAAACAAAACCACGAAGACTTCTGCCCAGTAAACTTGGTCAGGTCTTACGTAAGATCAAGACCTAGCATCACAAGTACTCTATTAGTACATATCAATGGGAAACCTATTACCCGTTTTCAATTCCAATCGATTTTGCAAAAATGCCTTTCGTGCTTCAAGGTACCAGGTTATTAAAGGCCCATAGCTTCCGTATAGGCATGACTACTGAATTGGCCAAGCAAGGGGCACCAGACAGTCAGATGAAAGCTATGAGGCGATGGAATTTCAATGCCTACTTAACCTACATTCGCCCCATCTCCTAAAATAATATGTTGATAGTGTTAATTTGTACTCATTTACCATACCTATAAATGTCAGAGTTCATTATTGCATGTCTAACCTAACCAAGTATTCCAGGTGTGTCTTTCTGGATAATCGGATCATATATCCCGTATAGGACCGGGTTGATTGTACAGCATAAACCGTGGGGATCAGACCTCAACCTACCAGTAAGGATCACTTGGAATGGTATTCGGGGCCTTAAGTGGAATGAAGTGGAGGAGACCATCTCAAACATGGTCAATAATACCCCCTTCAGACTTCCTGCTCTTTCCTGTTGGATCAAATGATCTTACTTCCCCCGACATCACTTCCAAATCCCTCGCCAACATGGTACCAATGCACATTATATAGATACAATGCTCTATAGCCAACAACGAAACTCATCTGTTCAGGTTTACTTGCTAGGTGCTATTGGCATCATGTATCCTTAAAAGACAGGCCTAAAATCAGCAAAAAACGTCTAAGGGGTAAACAAACTAATGCTAAAGTTCATGGCCAAAGAAGTTCAGGGTTTGTATATAGATGATCTATATACAAGTTCTCAGAGATGCAGTTATTCCGTCAAGATGGCACTCATTTATCTAGTTTGGGAAACCAAGTATTTCTCAATAATCTACGGACAGAGTTACAATCTTTCCTCTCCCGAGACAAAAACATCACCCATTCCCCTCAGTGACCCAATGATTTCCATTGTCTGGCCTAGACAGCCTAAATTTCTACTTTTACTCCTGGGTTAAGTAATTTACAATGCCTAGGCTTGCTTACTTAAGTGAGTCTAATTTCAAGTATTCAGGTCACAGGTAATGTATATCAAATTTATTGTGGGGGACATTGTCCCAATGTCTGTGGCGGACTGGGGAGTTCGTTGGAGTAGTTGATCACTAATTCTGCGCCAAAACCTGCTCTCCTCCCATCTGCTACTAAAGCAGGTAGCTAAGGTATACCTACAGATGACCACTTAAATAGTCAGTCAATATTCGTAGAAAATATTAATTTCTTGAATAAGTTGGTAAATTTTATATCGTGGGGCTCTCAGCTAGTTCATAGCTGGGGCCAAATCCACCTTCTACTAAGGGAGGGGATGCTACAGACTAGTGCTTGTTGCGACAACTGTAGGAGGGTCTACAGTTTGCTCTGTACTTGGCTCATTAACCCAGGTAGCACGCAGGAGACCGGTGAGATGCGCAGAGATATCTACCCCCACAGAACGTGGTCACCCGTTCAGGCTGGGCACCTATGTTCACATAGGGCCCCCGGTGTTATCCCTACTTTGGTAGTTAATCCGGTACACTGGTTGCTTCCCCAGTTCCCCACAAAACAATTGCATGCGACCTTTTCCACCATGTATGTAATTGTATCATTCTTGTTAATCCTGCTGCTAAGCTGCTTATCAAGGATTACAGAGCAACCAGCTAAGCTTGGACATACCTACTTGATTAATTCAACACATTGTTTGGTGAAGGTCAACTATTCAATTGTACAGGCAGTAGGTCAAATGTCCCACGGTTGACTGTGCAGTACATGTATATATATATATTTATATATTTTACAGTTTTAGTTTAGTTTCCCCAGTTAATTTTAAGATGCCTCAGCCCAGGTCATGGTCATGTAGCCAATTCTATTATAAAGCACACTTCCCAAATTAGTGATGAGACTGCTACATGTATTTGTGAGTAAAGGCACTCTGTCTGAACTGAAAAACTATTTACAGTTTATTGTGACAAATTGATGGGATAATAGAGTTGTTGTGGACAATATGTAATTGTGATCTCCAAGTACTAAACAGATGGAAGATGGTTCAGAATTTAATAATGCTTTTGATTCTAAGTTGCAGACAGCAAGTAGATAGACTCATAAAATTTTCACGCTCATCTACAATAAAGAAAGTTGTGTAAAAGTTTACAGTGTTCACCCCAATAATTAAGTGTACCCAATTTAGAATCTCCAGATTTCTGAGGGAAAATGCACAGTCTACATGTATGAATTTCAAATACATCTCATTCTTGTCTGCAGATGTTGCTGACACTTGTTATTATTGATGCACATAGTCCTGTTCTGCAAGTGATAGACCTACTTTTTAATACATGTACATATACTTTAGATCATTATCAACCCCTTTGTCATAATTGTATACACAATTCTAGCATTAGCATCATGGGTACCTGTAAAGTGCGAAATGAAACGAAATCTACCAAAACGAAACGAAACCCAACGAAACGAAACCTACCGAAACGAAACGAAACAGGTTGTATAACCGAACTCTTTTAATTATAATTATAATAATTAAAAACAGCATCTTAGGCCCCTGTGAAAGTTACCACAAATTAATGCAAGGTGAAGATAACGAACAGTGATTAATCTCATAATTCCTATAAGCAATACAAAATAGATAGTTGGGCAAACACGGACCCCTGGACACACCAGAAGTGGGATCAGGTGCCTAGGAGGAGTAAGCATCCCCTGTTGACCGGTCAAACCCGCCGTGAGCCCTATATCCTGATCAGATAAACGGAGTTATCTGCAGTCAAAACCAGTGTGCCAAGAACGGCTTAACAATCGGTATGAAACACGTCAGACAGCATTTGACCCAATGCGAGGTTGTATCGACGAACTAGATCGTTATAACGACCATAGAATTTGCGAAATGCTGACTTCAATCGAGACTGTTGAAACCCCTGTACCATCAACTTGTTTGTCAGTAGCTTACCTCGATTTAAAAACTGACTATACACAGAACAAGCTCTTGCATATCGAATCAGTTAAGATATATAAACACCACATGCAGGTGATAATGGAATATTGCTACATAAATATGGGAAGTTGACGATGGAAAAGCTGAAATCATCCCGTTTGTCATACAGTTGAGTTGTCAGTTTGCCGTTAATGTTAATAAAATATGATAAATTAAATATGTAAATAAAATATGTTAAATAAAATTCGCCTCCCCTTTGATGTAGGCTTTCGCCTTGACTGATACAAAGTTTTAAAAGTTGGAAGGGGGATTGAGTAAGCACAAAGTACATACCCGAAGTTGATTAAATACCATGTGTAATTAGTTTTGGTCCATAAATTTCAGAACGGAGTGTTACAGTCTCATAGGTCAAAGGTCTGGGGAAACACACTAAACGAGGGTGGGGTCGTCGGCGTTAGATCCACCTTTGGGCATAATACATGTTTCAGTATTTTTTGCTCTAAAGACAAATTTATGTATACATGTGGATATTGTGTATTTGTATGTAGTATATCAAACGGTGGATTCTAAGTATGTCCTCCCGTTCTCTTTGTAATTTCTGCTTCCCTTGTTCATAAGCCTTTTGATTTTACAAAATGCTGACCTCCTACTGATATTATTGCATAAAACATTTTCGTTTTCCGTCCCGTTTTCAATTCCCCGTCTTAGCAACATCCTAAATGTTTAGAGTTATCTTTAGACTCACTACATATCAATAATAATTTTTAATAATACATGTATATATATCTTACCGAATTGCATTCATATAATATGGTATACTATTTAATGTTTTTCCATTATTGAAAGTACTCGCACCTCAGCAGTTAGAGATAAAATAAAGGGTTAAGAGTTCTTCCTGCTTTCAACTTTCTCAGACACCAGCTTCTTCAAATAATGTATCTATACCCAAAGGCGGATCCAACGCCGGCGACCCCACCCCTCGTTTAGTGTGTTTCCCCAGACCTCTGAAATTGTAACCCTCCGTTCTGAAATTTATGGATCCGAAACTAATTGCGCATGGTATTTAATCAACTTCCGATATGTACTTTGTGCTGACCCCCCCCCCCCCCCCCCCCCCCCCCTTGCCAACTTTTAAAACTTTGTATCAGTCAAGCCTACATCAAAGGGGGGGGGGGGGCGAATTTTATTTATATGTGGTAACTTTCACAGGGGCCTAAGATACCATTTTTAATTATCATAATTAAAAGAGTTCGGTTATACAATCTGTTTCGTTTCGGTAGATTTCGTTTCGTTGGGTTTCGGTATATTTCGTTTCGTTCGTTTCGATTTCGTTTCGCACTTTACAGGTACCCTTAGCATCATCTGTATAGTACATGCTAGTTTAATAAGGATTTTAAAAAAAAATTTCAGTTGACATGACTGAACTGAAAAGGCTAAAATTAGATAAATGATATATAAAATTTATATAGAGCTTTATAAAAAAAAAAAAAAAAACCAACATTATTCTAGGGTTCTTTACAAGGCTAAAGATCAGGAATGCAACAATAAAACACAATTAAATGAAATTAAATTGTGTTTTATTGTTGCATTCCATAAAATGTTACATCTGTAAAATTATCAAAATAAAACATTATTATTAAGATCGATAGCTAAAGGTGTTGGGTTGTTTGGGTTTTTTTTTATCACAAATCTATTTAAATCACAACCTGGCCTTAGGCCAGAAAAGTGTCACAGTGGATTGATATTTTTCTCTATATGTTAAAAGAAATTTTTTATGCAGCAGTTTCCAAATAAAATGCACACTCCTCGCCAAGGTGGCACTTCACTGAGAACTTTTTAACATTACACAATGCAACATATGTGGACCAGAAGCCTTTTGAAGTTTCTTTTACTCTCGCATCTTGTAATTTTGTAAGTACTTCTCTCTTCTTCTTTTTTTAAATTTGTATATTTGAATATCTTAAAGATTACCTGCTACGTCATTCTTCTTGAAATTATATTAATTGAATTGTTGTTATTGTAACTGCAGTTTGAATAGATTCCCTTAATTTCAAGCAGACATTACCAGATGTGTGCCGCAAACTGTGTGGCAGAAGTGTGCGGCAAGAGTATGTCGCAACTTTGCCGCAAATTGGGTACCAGAGAAAAAAATTGCATACGAAAAATATACTTGCGGCAAATGTGCCGCAAACTATGTGGCAGAAGTATACAGTAAGTGTGTGCCGCAACTTTGCCACAAAGTGAAACTGTGTGTCAGAGAAAAAAATTGCGTACGAAAAATATACTTGCGGCAAATGCACCTAGTTGCGGTAAACTTGGCGCAAATGCGCTATAAATTTGCAGCAACTGTGTGCCAGAGGGCTTATATTTTGGTAAGGGGTCACACAGTCCATAGAAATTTACACAACATGAACAAATACTCCGCAATTACGATTATAAATGTAAGCAAAGAGAAGTGTCATTTGTCAACAAGGAACCAATCTGGCCCGGCGGGCCATACATACATTGACCGCTCAGCAACTCGATCAGCTGCAGCAGCAGGAAGTATTCAACAGGCCACATCTCTTTTTTCGGGGCCATTCTAGACGTTAACGAATATGAACATATTTACCATGTTTACTCATCAATGTGTCTCGTAGGAACTTATATTCTTCCCCTCCAATATCCAAGAAAACACGTGAATATTGAATTTTAAATTAGAATCAGTGTTTTGTCTAAATTAAAGTAATATCAGTCAACCGTCATCGATTGTTAATGTAATTTTAAAAAGTCGCAACCAAAACTTTTGCAAGTAGGCCTGCATATACGTCAATTGTCAACAAAATAAGTACCCCGTAAAGTTTTAAAATAAATATTAGTTTAAAGGCATATGGTCTAAGATATTGGTAAAATTTGTATGTTAAAAAAAGATGGCGGAATTAAAGATCATAACAAAAGTTCTTCAGAATGTTTACAAGCACATTGGATACGATAGTAATTACAAAATAATTCCCTGTTCTCATTTGCCTAAACTGGTACCCTGTTGACTTTGCATCTCTTATGTTTGTGTGTAGCCACCAATCAGCGTGGTACCAGTTTAATATATTATCCTCCAGACAAACATTTTATAAAGGGCTAAAATGCCAAAATGACTTCAATTTAAAAAAAAAAAAGAAGAAGAAGCATTGGACTGGTGAACCGCAGATCTCGAGTTAAAATCCCCCAGAATCTTTTGTTCATATGTATTGAAATATTTTTTTTTGAAAATCATGTTTTTATCCAAATTTGTATATTTTTTGCCTTTTTGGCATATATACTTATTGCATATCATCATATCTTTTATAATTAAATCAATTCGTACTGATTTGAGAAATTATTTCTGGGTGTAGTGAGCCACCTTAAACATAGAGACTTAGGCAAGTCTACCTGTTCACATCAAAGTCATTTCATGCAAATTGTTCAATATCTTTTTTTCCTGTCATTCCTCAACTCTAAACTTGTCATAATCGTATTAAGTACCTTATTAGCATGGAAAAGATATTTTGACTTCACAAGTAGTCTACCCAAACTCATAAAATATCATAAATTCATTTTCTTGTCAGAACGTGTTCAAAAATATATAGTAGCAGATTGTATTTACAGCAAACTTCAATATTCAGATACTAGTATTCTTGTATGGAATCAATCCATACAGTATTTCCAAGCATAATGAAAGTCAATTTGGTTGTGGTTTCAATTTCTGTTATGGGAGAAAAATATCCAAAGTAATATTTGATACACCACACAGCTCGGACCCGTGAGTGATAACAATGATTTAATGTTTTCTTTATTCGTAAATGTAATCTGATTATACTTCCGGGTTAGCAGATTCTTTATGTGATACGACTCCTCAATGACTACCACCCATTTCAGGTATTCTGGTTACATCTACTGATAAAAAAAAAATTAAACTGCGTTAAATTACAGAATATTGAGGTAAAGGGTCGTGGGTCCCATCTCTGAATGTAATCAGGTTTGTATATGTATCTGCATGAAATTATCTAGACAGGGATATGTCTATAACGCCTCGTTCTGGATATGGGAGTGGTCATGATTTGTGTTGCTTGTAGTAATGAAAATATTTTTATTTTAAAATCTTAAAAGTGATAAATTATGTTTTCTCGATTTGGAAGAAATCCGTGCCATCTGACAACAGAGACTGATAGCCTGTCTGTAACACAGACTGATAGCCTGTCTGTAACACAGACTGATAGCCTGTCTGTAATTTGAAAGAGGTAACATGTACATGTATCAAACATTTCTACTGAAAACTATCTAGAGACAAAATCACTGGTGCGTGACGAGGATCCTCATCGTGTTCTGTATTAGTATTCATTTGACGCGACAATGTCTACAACAAAAAGGTCATGGAAAAACTGTAGTGGGAAGTCATGCAATTTTATTATTAGAAGCCACAATATCAACATATAAGAATAAAATAGCTGCAGAACTGTAGCGCTCTGAATTTTTTTTTTGGGACGGATTAGAGAGCTACAGATCCACCCCCTTATAAAATAAAACTTCGATATACGGCGCACAAAAAGGACCCCATTGGAAATAAGCCATATGGCTTTCATGGGTTATCCTTGGCATAGGCATATACATTAATTCATTTCACTGTGCTCTTAAAGTCAAATAGCTATTAGAATTTACCCTTTTATCTTATGTATTTAACAACAACTTTTGTGTTAACTTTGTGTTCCTCTGTGATATTGTCTTGTATTTATATTGTATATATATATTTGTACCATAGTTTGGCATGTTTTCTTTTGCTAAAAGTGTGGGTTATCTGTAAATAACCAACAATATTGTATAGGGTAACTACTACGTGCCTATTCCTAAATAAATAAACTAAAAATACTATAACTCGGTTGAGGCTAATCTCAGCCGAGATTAAGGTTGAGGCCTGGTATCGTTGTATTTTTGTCTTGCTGTCTCATGAATTTAATAAAAAAAAAATTCATAGCATATTTTCCTACTATACTTGTGTCCAAACATACTTTAAATATTCATTTTAGCCCCTATACGACCAGAAAACTCACAGCTTTTCATGATTTCGTTCGTTGAGGTAGCCATGTTAGGTAGCCCGTCAATTTGAATCCCAGTTCATTTCCACACACACTAACGTGTGGATGTGATTTAATATCCCCACAAATACTTTAGTTAAATATTTCATATACTCTATCATCCCAGTTCGGTTAAATAATAATTCACATAGATAAACTCACGACAATGCGACTTTTATTAGTCTGGTCCGGTCTCCCTCCCTGCCACACAAGTGTTAGGGACCATAATAGGCTTTTGTAGCATTTTCATTAATCAAGAGCTTACTAGTATTTTACCTATACATAAACTATATTTTTTAATTTCTATTAATTATTAGTGTCTGTGATGAATGAAGAGCGAATACATAACTTATAACGAATAATATGAATAGATACTAATAGCAACAGGGATCGAATTGACCGGCTACTTAACATGGCTTCGTCAACAAACGAAATCATTTGAAGCTGTGAGTTTTCGGGTCATATGGGGCTTTAATGAATATTTGCAGGTATTTTTGGCCACAAGTATAGTAGGAAAATATGTTAAGAATTTTTTGATATCAAATTTATGAGACAGCAACACAAGAATACAACGATATCAGGCCTCAACCGTGCGCAGTTTTTGTGCGCCGTAAATCAAAGGTTTTTATAAGGGGTGGATCTATAGCTTTTTTCTCAGAGAGCTACAGTTTTGCAGGTAGGAATAAAATAGATTCAAATGAAATGATCCACGTGCATTAAAACCACGTCGAATAAAATATTCTGGCCAATAAGTGTGGGACCACCATGCATATCAAATTTTCTGCAATAGAGGGCGCCTCAAGTCAGCATTGAGACATTGCCAGTTCAAGACATCAGATTCATTTATTTTTCACATATCTAAGTCAGCATTGAGACATTGCCCGTTCAAGATAAAGGATTCATTTACTTTTCACATATCTAAGTCAGCATTGAGACATTGCCAGTTCAAGATAAAGGATTCATTTATCTTTCACATATTTAAGTCAGCATTGAGACATTGCCAGTTCAAGACATCAGATTCATTTATTTTTCACATATCTAAGTCAGCATTGAGATATTGCCCGTTCAAGATAAAGGATGCATTTCATGTAATAATGACCGATTTTATATTAAAGGATAGAAAATCTCACGTAAACACAATAAAATCTCATTTCATTTGATGCGTCCAAAATCTTGAGTATTTTATGAATGGATGTTTCTCTTTTTGGTTTTCGTGTTTTTACTGTGACGCGTGCACGCCTTTGTAATGGCCTTGTGACAGTGAACATAAACTTATACACAGAATTATTTATAGACAATTGATGATATAGTTACGTAATCCCTCTTTATAGTTTGTATGATGTCTCATCCCTTTGCGGTTGAATTGTGTATGATAAATGACAGCGTCATCTCAGAAAGTGTTTTGTTTTAAGAATCAGCTAAATTCAGTAAAATTTAGCATCAATGGGATTGCGAGGCATTAATGGCAAAAACTTTTATGTATTGAACATATGGGCATTACAAACTTATTGTAGGAAAGAAGGGGAGAAAAATCTTTGTATCTATAGGATATTGAACCGGGGACCCTTGGAATTACTACAGTAAGGTGATCTAACCGATATGCAAAGGATGGCAATATTACGACAATATAGAATTTAAATCTTCATATCGATGAGATGAAAAACGTCTTGTATGACCTTTAAAAATGGGCATACTATAAAACCTGGTCTGGCCCCATTGGCCTGGCCTGGCCTCAAAATTGGCCTGGCCCCGATTTTGGCCTCTAATTATGCTCCATCCCAAATTTTGGCCTGGCCTCAAAAGTTGGCCTGACCTCAAATTTGGCCTCTAAAAATTTTGTTGGCCTCAACCAAAAAAAAATTTTTTTTATTCAAAATTTTGATTGATTTGATTGATTTATTATTGGTTTTAGATTTTCAAAGTCATAGCAGATAAATGATATGTTTCTGTTGTTTTGTGAATGTGCACTTTGAAATAATCATTAACTACCACCAATCTGATTGATTTTATTGAAAATCTATTGATCAGTTTATTGAATCAATCATTTTCTTTTCCTTTAATTTATATATGTATGTACTGGTACACACTAAAACAGATTGCACAACTAATGAAACAATTGGCATATTGATTGATTTTTTTCAGAATTATGATTGATTTCATTGATTTATTATTGGTTTTGGTTTTTTAAAGTTGTAGAAATTAAATGATTATGTACATTAGAATAAACATGAACTACTACCAATCTGATTGGTTTTATTGATTAGTTTATTTGACAAAATTATTTGCTTTTCCTTCCAAACTTATGTACTAGTACACCAAAAAGTATACTGATGAAATGATTGATTTATTGATATTTTTTGTATTCAATAGAATTCAATTTGCAAATTATAAAAGTGTTACAATTGTGTTGACATTATAATGAATTCGATTTGTAGATCAGCGAACATTCAGAACAGAGCATGTGCAGATACCACATATTAAGTGTTACTTGTTTAATTTCCAAAGCATGATAAATGACATTTTTAAAAAATCAAAATAAACACAGTGAAATGTTTCCTAGCATAATGATAATAGCCAATGATCTAAGGATTTTAGATTTGTATTTTAGTGTTGATTTATCTATACTTTACCTTGAATGAACAATGTAGATTAAAACGGATATGATGTATTATAAATATTTCTTTCTTGATTTCATAATTAATTTTCAATACTCATTGTAAATGTGACAAGTTCCCATGCTATGAAGGCCTGCCCTGTCAGGATAAAGGAAATATCTATCACCATATTAAAGGATGGTGATGAAAACTTTTGCTGAAGTTGGAAATTCCATTATACAGAAACAATGGAGCAGTCCAACATTTGCAAATAGGGTGTGTTTGATACAACAGAAAATTTTAATTAGTATCTCATTTTATGACTGTACCTAAACTAAATAAGGTATACAAAACTGGCTGTCTGAATTTTCAAAATTGTGATTTTTTTCTGGTTTTGTGATAAAGCAACAGTAAAACAGAACTAATTACAATTATTACATTGAATCTATCCACCCTCTTCTTATTCTATATCAAAGCCTGCATTAATTAGTTATAACAAAAAAATCGTTTGTACCTCTAACCACTGCAGCAGCTATATCTAAGCAAATATCGGATACATGTAATACTCATAATATTGTCTTATAATGGAGAAAAAAGGTTTATGCATCTACAAATTTACAAAGTGCAGCTTTAATTCTTAACGTTTTTAGACTGTCATCAAAATCATCTTTCATTCTGATCATTATTGAAAATAAACATTCTGTGCAGAGCTGTGTGACATTTCAAACCGTATCTCATAGATCAACCTAAACCTTGACTTCCTGTCAAGACCCATGCTGTAGAATAATATGTTGTAAATAATCTGATATCCCATTACAGTACCAGTGTTACATGTTTATTTCAAATATGAACATCCTTAATTTATCAAAGTTGTAGTTTCAATCTGTATGATTTATGGTAGTATTTTTATACCTAGCTATCAAACTCATTGTTCTTATCGATGAGAGTGATGGCGGTACTCTGCATTGCAGTGTGTGAAGTGTGATGATTCATCAATAAACTAGTGTGAATTTGTTTTTTAAATTCATTATCAATACGTGAAGTGGATCATTAGTAAAATGAGAGTTTTCAATGTGCATATTTACAAAACAACACAAACATATCATTTATGTTCAACAATTTTGAAAAACAAAACCAATAATAGATCAATGAAATCAATCATAATTCTGGAAAAAAATCAATATGCCAATCGTTTCATTAGTTGTGTATATGTGTTTGGAGTGTACTAGTACATACAGATATGAAAGGAAAAGAAAATGATTTGATCAATAAAGTAAACTGATCAATAGATATTCAATAAAATCAATCAGATTGGTGGTAGTTAATGATTATTTTAAAGTGCAAATTTACAAAACAACAGAAACATATCATTTATCTGCTATATGACTGAAAAACTTAAACCAATAATAATTCAATGAATTTGATCAAAATTTTGAATAACAAAATTTTTTTTGGCTGAGGCCAAAAAATTTTTTTAGAGGCCAAATTTGAGGCCAGGCCAACTTTTGAGGCCAGGCCAAAATTTGGGATGGAGCATAATTAGAGGCCAAAATCGGGGCCAGGCCAATTTTGAGGCCAGGCCAGGCCAATGAAGCCAGGCCAGGTTTTATAGTATGCCTTAAAAATGTTACATACCGCCTCGTTGTTGCATACCGTGCCGTATCACTGCACTAAGAGTATGATAAAACACAAACAGTTCCCATTGTCATAAAGGAAAAACAATAACGGAAGATATAATATTTTTCAACAGGAGGAGGAGATTTAAAATATGTAAACAAATAGTTTCATCGGGAAATCAATCAATATGATAATAATATGTTTATTCGCCAATCAAGGACCCTCGGGGACATTACATTTTAACAAGCAATTAATTATAACAATATAGATAAATAACAATATGTTTTGACTGTTTTCTATCTTGTCGAGATCGAAAAAGAGAAAGTCGTACTTACCATGTAACCCGGAGAAAACAACGAAGCTAAGAAAACCTACACTCGTATAAAAACATAACACACAACATACCGTATCCTTGAAAAATCTGAGCCATGCGGGTGATCTGTTAAAGTAGCTGTCTCCATTGTTTCGTGCTCCGTAATCGCTAATATTCCACATTTTTGTCAACACTCCACCATTGCAAAGGGAACTGTTCTACGTGTCGATCACTTTACGCTTGAGTAATTTCAAATGCACCATGAAGTCTATTAATCAATGCCTACAGTGGACGGGTGGATTGCATAACACCGAACTGCTCTTCAGTTTGAGCACATCTTCCATTGTGGAATGCTGTTTCGTGGCGGGTACTGGAAATGTGATATTATTGTACGACATGGGCGACGATCTTTTATTGCGGAACTTGAGATTATAATCTACAAGATCTTGTCGTCAAATGACTTGGACTGAAAACAAATTTTAGAAAGAATTCAAAATTTCCATTTTCAAAGCTGGAAAGCCAAGTACAATCGAACGTAAAACTTGAAAGAACTTTTTTAATCATCATTATTTTTATTTTACATTGTTATAATTATGCAACAAACGAGATCAAGTTTTAAGTTTACTTTTATATTGATTCAGAATTATGAATTTTCTGATTCCAATCTAAAAATGTTATAACATAACTAATAGGTTAACTGATTATTTGATAAGATTCAGCGAAAAATTACACGTTTCTCTTTTTATCAGTATATTTCTAGCGTGTTCTACAAATGAAATTAAAGGCCGCCAACAGGAACAAAAGAATACATCAAAAGCACTCGAACGAGTAAATCATCCTCACGTTATGCATAAATTCAATATCGATCTCGGCCAATGGCCACAATAAAGACCCGTAAAATCAGGGAGTGGGACTGCCTCCTTTATTGCAACGATTATTTCCCGTTATTTACGTATGCAAATAAAGATATATTGGGTGACTGTACCCCCCCCCCCCCTACGTTTTATCGTAGTATTGAACGGGAAGAATCTAAGCTTGAAATTATGAATATTGACTCGATGTATTGAAGGATGAACGCTCGCCCCTCGCCCTTCCCCCATGATTTAAGATATGGAAGCCTTGGCAAAAAATGAGGTAAATTTAAATGTGTATCCCCACGGTTTAAGAATTAGAAATTTTGTGATGGGGAAACTTCATATAGTTTTACATGTATGCCCTGACAGTGTACATTTATATACGGGATACCCCATGATATAATAAGAAAGCTTTTTATCAAAAGTTATTCATGATCGAAGTCTAACAGTCATTAATTTTGTTTCACAAATTATTCTTTGTAATAACATATTTTGGAGGAATTCTTTGATGTTTTCGCACTTGAAACATAGCTGATTTAATTCGAATGATGCCTATAAGCGTTTTTACCACGCTTTGCGATTAAAATGAAGTGTCAGCATAACAGTGTAATTTCTTGTATTTGACAAATTTGACTCCACTTTTTTGGCACACTGTTTTTTCCTATAATAGCTCTAAAACTTCATTGTTATTTCGGATTTCAAACATTTCGGTTGAGCATCACTGAAGAGACATTATTTGTCGAAATGCGCATCTGGTACATCAAAATTGGTATCGTATAAGTTTTACATTATGGCCCCTGGGTCGAGGCCTCTGCTGGTGGACTGTTAGTCCCTGAGGGTCTCTACAGTCCAGTAGCTAAGTACTTCGTTATTAGCTTAAAAATACGGATGTATATTTAATTGCTGTTATAAAATTTAGAAATTCATTTCAAAATTAAGGATTATCTCCCTCACTCCTTCGACGAATTTGACTCCACTTTTTTTGGCACACTGTTTTTCCCTATAATAGCTCTAAAACTTCATTGTTATTTCGGATTTCAAACTTTTCGGTTGAGCATCACTGAAGAGACATTTGTCGAAATGCGTATCTGGTGCATCAAAATTGGTACCGTATAAGTTTTACATTGTAACATATCTAGTTGTGGCTAAATGGATAAATCAAATGTACTCTTGTAAAAGTCTCCTAGAAAGAAACTATCATTTTCTTTCGATAAAGAAAAAGTGTTTGGGCTTAGTGAGCTTTTCTGAAGAAGTTCTATCTGGTTTATCCTTTTGGATCGATGTAACTTGGTTTGGTAATTAAAATATTAATTCTTATGCTGTTCAGCTCTTTTTTGTGAAGTGGAGTTAAAATCATGGGTGTGTCACCGTATGTGCTTACACGCACCACAAAAAGAATAAAACTTCAATAGCACGAAAATTGATTATTCACACAGTACACCAAGGATTGATTGATTAATTGTATATTGTTTAACGTCCCTCTCGAGAATCTTTCAGTCATACGGAGACGTCACCATTGCCGGTGAAGGGCTGCAAAATTTAGGCCTATGCTCGGCGCTTATGATCATTGAGCAGGGAGGGATCTTTATCGTGTCACACCTGCTGTGGCAGGGGGCCTCGGTTTTTGTGATCTCGTCTAAAGGGCCGACCCATTTAGTCGCCTCTTACGAGAAGACCTAATCTAACCCAATCCTCACGGAACTACATATACAGTGATAAGGTAAGCGATGGGAATCACGGGCCACTTAGTGTGGAGATATACCGGGGGTATTTAGTGCAGAGATACACTTAGTGCGAGAGTACACTTAGTGCAGGGATACACTTAGTGCGGGGACATATTTAGTGCGAAGATATAATATCTATTTAGTGCGGGGATACAATCAGTGCTGGGGTACACTTAGTGTAGAAACATATTTAGTGCAGGAATACACTTAGTGCAGGAATACACTTAGTGCCAGGATGCATTTATTGCGGGATACACTAAGTGCGGTATATATTTAGTGCGGGGATACATTCAGCGCGGGAATATATATCTATTTTTAAATGCGGGGATGTATTTATAGCGGGGATACACGTAGTGCAGGGATATATTTAGTGAGGGAATATACATAGTGTGGGGATATATTTAGTGCGGGATACGCTTAGTGTGGGGGTATATCTAGTGCGGGATACGCTTAATATATTTAGTGCATGGATATATTTAGTTCGAGGATGTATTTAGTGTGGGGATAGACTCTAGTGCTAGGATATATCTAGCATGGGAATATATTTAGTGTGATGATGTATTTAGTGCGGGATACACTTAGTATAGGGATTTATTTAGTGCGAGGATATACTTAGTGCGGGATACACTTAGTGCGTGGTTATATTCAGTATGGGAATACACTTAGTACAGGGATATATTAGGGGGGGGGGGGTATATTTAGTGTGGGAATACACTTAGTGCGGAGGTATATTTAATGCGAAATTGTATTTAGTGCAGGAATATATTTAGACTAGGCTGAAGCTAGCAGCCACTAACCCGGCAACCACTAAGGCCATAGAAGCTAGCAGTCAACAAGAAAGTTCATCAAAGTACTACAAGTTTTCAGGCGGAATACTAAAAAGTAACACATAATAAATCAAAATTGATAATTTTTCAAACAATTCATCAACAAATTTTTTATTACCGAGTTTCATACTTGAAGGCAATTGAGCTAACCTGAAAGTTTCTGACGTTATATCACATAGAGGGATACTGAATGTTAATAACACATTAATCTTTGAAGAGTCCACAAAAGGAGTATGCAGGCAGGGAAGTGGATCCCTAGGACTATCATTTTCCACCCTCGGTTTGGGGCTGTAGGGGTACCACCTGGGGTCACCATACGGTGGGACCACTTTTCAGAGCTCTCTAATGAATGACTCTAGCGTGTTGGAATAAAACAAAACTGATAAAAGACTATAGAACAATGAAGTCAAACATATAGAACCATTAAAGGGGGTCACAAAGGCCTTTCAGGGCAATTAAGCTCACCTGAAAATTCCTAATTTTACATCATGTAGGGTCATAATGAAGGCAAATAACAACTTAGTCTTTGAAGAGTCCATTAAAAGAAGGGTGGGGCCACTTTTCACACCCTTCTAATAATTGATGAAAGGGTGTTGGAATAAAACAAGATTGATTAACGACTAGAGAACAATAATGTCAAACACATACAACCCTTAAAAGGGGTCATATAGGCCTTTATGGGTAATTGAGCTCACCTGAAAGTTCACGATTTTGCAACATGTAGAGTCATAATGGAGGCTAATAATAACTTAATCTTTGATGAGTCCACTAAAAGATTATGCAGGTAAGAAGGGTCCCCTAGAGCTATCATTTCCCACCCTCAGTTTGGGGCTCTAGGGGAACCACCTGGGGCCTTCCAAGGGTGGGGCCACTTTTCATAACCCTCTAATAATTGACTAATGGCTGTTGGAACAAAACAAACTGATTAACAACTAAAGAACAATGGTATCAAACACACACAACCCTTAAAAGGGGTCATATAGGCCTTAAAGGGCAATTGAGCTCACCTGAAAGTTCACGATTTTTAGCATGAAGGGAAATGGAGGTTGATAACAACCTAATCTTTGTAGAGTCTGCTAAAAGAGAATGCTTGCAAGAAAGGGGACCCCTATGGTAACATTTTCCGCCCTCAGTTTGAGGCTGTTGGGGTCGCACCATGTGCCATTCGAGTCTTGGTCCATTTTCAGACCTATTTAATCATTGACTGTGGTGCACGTTATCGGCGCCCAACTTCAGGCCATGGACGTATATTTATGGGTGATTGCAAAGTTGTTGTTTCCCTGCAGTGTGCTTCTGTGCCGCTATATTGTCGGGATCTTTCAATTCAGCTAATGTTTTTCAATTTGAATTAAATTGAGACTTAGTAATCTTTTTTAGATAGATAGAATCCATTATCTAGACATTTTTAATCACAATTTAGTATGTTTGTATTTTTGTGTACAAATGTGATGAAATAGGTGTTCTCTGTGTTGAGCTTGTGCCCCTCCCCGGATACTCCAGCGATTGCGCGCCATAAAACCGCGTCCCCGAATTTACACATGAGTGGATTGGTAGGCAATGTAGGCTTTAGTTTAGATAAGCCACAGTGTGGGAGTGTCCACGGCGGTAGAAAGGCCCTAAGTTAGAGTTGTTTTCTCAGGGAACATTCATTGGGGGTGCCTATTTCATTACGCCCTTGTCTTCTTGTTTGAGGGAGGAGTTGGAAGGCTAATGGGTGCCAATGTTTGGGTGAGGTTTACTAGTCTCCAGTTCAGTTCTCGAGAGATTGAAAGTTCAGATTCTAGATGGGGATCTCCATATTATTGGTGCGGCACACTGGAGAACTTTATTAGTTTCGTTTGACCCAAGACTACTCGTACACCATGGGGGAGGGAGTCACTGATGCCCGATGTCCCAGTGAGGCCTACTACTATAAGTTTGAGGGTTACATATCCAGTTCTGGGAATCTCCCAGATTATCTAATCCTTGTCACTGCATCCCTCCACTCCGGTGTCGGGGAGATCAGCCCAACCCCTCACCGATAACGTGATGACCAGGCCCCAGGTCAGTTCAGTCAGGGTTTGTATCAGGGGTTCTAGTCAGCGCCAGCATATCCCTACACCAGAATCGTATTCCTTAGATGCCCTATAGTTGGAGCTGGGAGTTACCCCCGGAACTCATCGGCTCCCATAGTCCCTCTATTGTCCCGATCTCCTCACAGTGCCATCTGGCCCTTTACCATACAGTACAGCTTCGCAAAACCTACTCATTCCATTTCCTTGACTCTATGTCTGGGAGAGTGTCTAGTACGCCTACTCCTTGGTATCCCCCATGGTTGGTGGTTATGCGAGCACATATATGCACATTGTTGCCATGTCCGTCCTCTATCAGAAGCAGGGGCCCTCTGCTCATTTTAAGACACAGTCTGGCACCACTGTCTGTAGGGGAGAGGGGGAAGAGTAGCCAACCTTAAGCCCCAGTTAGGTAAACCATAATCACATACGCCATTCTCTGAACGTTCCGCCTAGGAGCTAGCCCCAGTGCCCCATACACCCTTCCCAGTCCCAAAATACTCTTGTATTGGGAAACACGCGATTGGCACGGGTAAAACGCGCCTAAGTACACGGATTCGCGGTAAGATGATAATTCTATTTGGAAATCCTTCTTGCACAAGATTGTTCGGCTAGCTTGCAGTCAACAGAGATGGAGTATCACAACCAATTCTACATCTCCTTAGATGACACTTCGAACGACTATATCACATCGTGTTGTTGGAGATGGACGATAATCTCTCACTAGCTTAGATCTTGAGACCTTTTGAAAAGCATTTTGGATCGTCAGTACACACACCAGATGAATTTCCAGTCCGTTTCTTAGAATGTGGGAGAATCGCTGCACCAATAGGCGGACAGGGTCCTCGGTTTAGCGATACATGCTTTCCCATCTGTGCCCGCACATGGCATTTTAGACTGTGTTTTGTAGTCGAGGTTTGTACACCATGGATGTTAGGCCTAAGACTGGAGGAAGATGTGGACAGGATGCAGTACTACCAGCATTCCCGGTAAACGAAATCAATTTAAGCCCATGAAGGAAACAAGGATGGTGGTCCAGGAGGAGGTTCAGCAACCGGTGGAACACCGGTATTGAAAAAGGATTTAATGGACCTATGTCTGAGAATTGAGGAACTGGAGAAGGAAACGCGGGGGCACACTCCTTTCCCCGAGTTGCACCTCTCATCACAGCAGGGACATGAACAGAAACACTTGGTTGGCTATTTCAAGAGGGACTGTCCGGAGTTCAATTGGAAGGATGCACCCAGAAGGCAAGAGGCAACGGTGAAGCCTAGGGAGAATTCCGAGGCCCACCAACGGACACTTGAGCCTCAAGAGCGGGGAGCAACGATCTATCCACTGTTGGCTAAAGAGGAACCTATCCACGGGGATGTATGGGTGCTGACACCGGAGCGCTCTCCAGCAAGGCCCACGATATTGGTATCGGACACTGGCAAAGCATAGAACCACTCATTGGACGAGTCATCGGGGAAAAATACAAACATGCACTCTCTCGTGTGCGTCATTAAAGAAGGACTAACGAGGTTCTGAGTCCGGTTCCAGGAGGTACCAGAGGAGAAGGAGGAATCTGAGTAATACAACGTCGGGTTGGAAGAAGACAAGTTTGAGGTGTTCTCCATGGATGAGTCATGTGTCCCAGACAGGTTCGAATTCCCCTAGCATATTGCACTGCCGGAGCTGAAAAGGTTTAGTGCAAGGGACCTGGAGGATTCATCAGATCAGGAGGACTCACCTGTTCAGGGGGAGTACGTGGATAATGAGATGTCTGAGAAATGCAGCGACGTAGGGAGTTTCTCGGTCAGAGGAGAAAAGCAGGTTGGGGTGGTTTTTGGCCAAGCAGAGGAGACGGATGACATGACCTGCAGGCATGTTTCTGGGCCCTACAGAGAATTGTTTGCATCCATTGGGCAATTACGCCCGACCACATCATTCATGGCAGAAATAACAATCCAGGGAGTGCAGCAGCAAGCAGTGGTGGACAACAGGTACCGAGGTCAGTGTTCTGTACACCATGGTCTATGTGGAGCTTGACCCAAAGTGGCCCATAACGCAACATGTCACATTTGTGTAGGCTGTAGAAAACGCAAGGTTGAGAGCGTTAATCATCAGTCCCGTGGGCATACGCCTAGGAAAAGTGGAATACAGTCCTTATTGCTATGTGGCTCCCTTAGATGATCAGATTATGTGGGAATGGAGTTCCTGCATCAGTAGAAAACTCCCCTAGATTTGGAGCATGATACTCATGGGAGAGCTTAATTGCCCATAAAAGCATTTGCGATCCCTTTCAAGGGTTCTGTATGTTTGACTTCGTTGCTCTTTCTCCGTATATCAGTTTCGTTTCGTTAGATCACCCAATATTCAATTACTGTGGGATCATCATTGTTCGTGGGGGATTGATGTTCATGGGTCACTTTTACACACGAATTTATGTGTCCTCTAACATTTTTTTAAACAAAGAGAGTATCTCTCCTAGTGACATCGAATCGTTTACCCACGAAATTACGTCCCCAAGAACCAGCAAAATTTTGCTTACCCACGAACATTGCCTCCCGAGAATTAAAATAATTCCACAGTATTAAAATGGTCTGAAAAGTGGACCCACCCTCGTGAGGCCACATCTGGTACCCATACAGTCCAAAAGTGAGGGTAGGAAATGACAGCTGTAAGAGAACCCTTTCTTACCTACGGATCGGTTTAGTGAACTCTTCAAAGATCAAGTTGTTATAAACCTCCCTTATGACCCTACATGATGCAAAATCGAGAAATTTCAGGTGAGCTCAATTGCCCTTAAAGGTCTATATGACCTCTTTTAATGGTTGTATGTGTTTGACATCATTGTTCTCTAGCCATTTACCAGATTTCTTTTGTTCCAACACTCTTTAGTCAATTATTAGAGAGGTGTGAAAAGTGGCCCCACCCTTGGGAGGCCCCAGGTGATACCCCTTAAATATTTCCTTTTTCCATCTTTGTTGAAAAAGCAACTGTTTATGATGTCAAAAAGTCTAGTCGTGTATAGTGTTGAAAAGTCATAGGTTTTGATGTTATTGATTTGGGAAAAGTTTTGTGATTTCAAGTTTACTAAAAGTTCTTTAGAATTTTTTTTAGAATCTACAGGCATATGTAGTCAAACAGTAAGTTTGAAGCTTCTCCTTCACAGCTGTTAATATTTTCGTGAGGAGCAAATTAGGTAGAGCACTTACTTACGGAAGCCGATAGGTGCCAGGGTATAGAATTAATATTTATTTAACTGGCGGTCGCCACTTAATCTATGTGGCGGCCGTCACTTAATTTAACTGGCGGCCGCCACTTATTAACTGGCGGCCGCCATATAAATTAACTGGCGGCCGCCAGTTATTTTATCTGGCGGCCGCCACTTAATTCATATATGGCGGCTGCCAGTTGCAAAAACAATGTAATTCGTATCGCTGAGTGATTATTTTTGGAAAGATTTAGAATAGTACGCAAACACGCAGCATCGTTTTTCAAAGTGTATAGGGACAGTCGGAGGAGAAATTGTCTTCTACAATTGTTGACAAGCAAAAACGGAACCTAAAATGTCTCTTTTGTCCAAACTTCGTACTCCTAAATTGGAGGGAGGGGGCTCCGTTCATCCTTCAATTGATCAGTTAATTCATTATTACATTTTTACCATTCATTACTACCACCAAAAGAGTGGGGTGGGGGCCAATCCGCCAATTAATCTTATTTCACATGTGAAAATAATTATAGTTTGCATGTGAAAATAATAGAAATTGAACGTTGTCAAAAAAAAAATGGAGGGTCAGCCCCGTGGTTCTACGTATTTAACAGTACAATAGAAAAACAATAATTTAATGCTCTTAATTGTATATATATATCACGTACATATTACTAGGCATTGGGAGGGATTGCACCCCTTTCATTTTGAGAAAGAGAGAGGAATTGAATAACTGGTGACAGCCATATAAATGATTTAATTTGAGCCTCGGCCGCCATATAAATTAAGTGGCGGCCGCCATTTAATTTATCTGGCGGCCGCCAGTTAATTTAAATGGCGGCCGCCAGTTAAATTAACTGGCGGCCGCCATATAATTAACTGGCGGCCGCCATATAAATTAACTGGCGGCCGCCACATAAATTAACTAGCGGCCGCCAGATAATAAGTGGCGGCCGCCAGTTAAATTAAGTGGCGGCCGCCACATAAATTAAGTGGCGGCCGCCAGATAAATTAAGTGGCGGCCGCCAGTTAAATTAAATGGCGGTCGCCACATAAATTAAGTGGCGGCCGCCAGTTAAATAAATATTAATTCTATACCCTGGCACCTATCGGGTTCCGTATTTACTGGATCCAGCAATGTATCTTTGTTTGTTAGGGTTTTTATGTAGTTTAGGAATCCAGTATAGTACCGGTAACTCATATTCATTCGACCCATTCACTGGGATATTAAATGTGTTTAAAACTGAAACAGTGTTTTGAAGAATTTCCTGTTTTGAAAGGGCAGTTGGAATATAAGTACAATTACCAAAAGTGGAATTAATGCCAAGTTCGTTTAAAATACAGTTGTAAGAATGAGCCTTACAAACAAAGACAATGTTGTTACTAGTTTTGTCAGCTGGAACCAAAACACATTCCTCATGTAACCTATCTAATTCTTTTATCACTTCTGGTTTACTAAACACAGAAGGATAGATGGTACGTACTTTTGTTTTAATATGTCTAATGCGGGATTTTAATATTCCTCTTATGCTTTTAACCCATTCTGACAATGTATCAAGTTCTTCTTTTTCATATTTAGCCCATCGTCTAGCATAATCTTCGACATAATTCATTATAGAGATGAAGTTCTGTCGCCAATTAAAAGACCGAGGTTCTCTGTATTTAGGACCTTTTAGAATAAGTGATTTGAGGTCCTCATTTTCAACTATATCAACATCACTAGTAATGACATGTCCAGCTGGACCATAGTTGAAAGAAGATGAAGAACAAGAACACGTTGGTAGATTACGTATAAGATGGTCTATATCTAGGATTAATTAATGATTAATTAATTAATTAATGATTAATTGTTTGAAAAATTATCAATTTTGAATTATGTTTTACTTTTTAGTATTCCGTCTGAAAACTCGCAGTACTTATTGGCCGCTAGCTCCTAATGACCTTAGTGGCTGTTAGCTTACGGTGACCTAGATATTTTGAAGCGAGACATAAACATACACGTCTAATCTCGATCTCAGTCAATTTAATCTGATGCTGAGAATTGAAAATTAGGTTCGACAAAATGATAATTATCCAATCAAAGAATGGTCTGCAGTCAGTCGGATGGCTATACGAGGGCTGTTCGATATGTAATGTGTACCTTTCCAATGGTATAAATACGAGCCTTCAGCTCCACATAGTTTTAAACTTATAATCATTTCAATAGAGCCAGTCGTTGACCACTGTTGTAAAAATGGTTGGGAAACGGGTTGAGAATATTGAAGAAATTAGAGCTGATATAAAAGTTCGGTCATTCGGTAATGCAGATTTTTACTGAATTGGGGGAAGTTTATGGGTCTGATAAGGTATGACACAGTTCGTAGGTGGAGAAAGAAATTTCTGGCTGGCACAGAGTCCGTCAAAGATGCAGCAAAATCTGGCCGACCTGTGACTGTAACAGGCAAGGCAAATGTCTAAAAGTCAGGGAAATAATTGAAAGTGATGGCAGATACACGATTCGTGATATTGCCAAAGCTGTTGGCATATCGCTATCGCGGGTGCATTTCATTTTGAAGCGTATTTCGAAAGTACGAAAGATTTCTGCCAGATGGATACCGCATATCATATATTGACAGATGACCAAGGAAACAAAATATGGCTAAGTCAACACGGTAGAAGGCCTGTAGTTGGCAAAAGAACCATAAGCACAAAGAAGGTTCTTTATTGCATATTCTTCTCATGTGTTAGTATAGTCGTACAAATTCCGGTGCCGAAAGGCAAAATTGTTACAGGTCAGGATTGCTGAGATGTTATATTAAAAAAGCTCAAGAAATATTATCATAAACGACGCCCTATGTCAGGATTTAGGCATGTTCGTCTAGTTCATGATAATGCTCCATCACATACATCTGAGCTCATGAAGCAATATTTGAAGTCGGTGAAGGTTGCCACACCAACCATACTCTCCAGATCTAGCCCCATGCAACTTTTTCCTTTTTCAAAACTTAAAAAGTTCTTATCTGGTCGTCATTACAAGTCCCGACAATAGTGTCTTTGGAAAGACAATGAAAAATCTCAGAAAACAGGTGAATATTCAGCTCATCCACTGGGATCAAGGCTTCTCAAGGTCACAGCCAAACCAGGGTTCAAATCATTAAAAATATTCAACGAAGATCTGGCATCAGTAAAACTTACAAAACAGAATCTTGTCTTGAATCGCCCTATATACGTAGGATTTTCCATCTTAGAAATGTAAAAGGTACTGATGTATGATTTTCACTACAACCATGTCAAATCCACATATAAAGGAAAGGCTGAGCTAATATTTACAGACACAGATTCCTTATGTTACAATATTTTTTACAGAAGACTTGTACAAGGATTTGGAGAAAGACTAAAACCAAATGAGTTCAGCTACTACCCATTCGATCATTTTCTATATTATAGTACGAACAAAAAGATCTTAGGGAAAATGAAATATGAAACCATGTCAGTGCCTATGACATAATTTGTAGGATTGAGACCAAAATGTATAGTCTTACTTATGGACCAAGTGAAAAATGCACTGCAAAAGGTGTCGGCAAATCGGTGATACGATCGAAATTGCACCATTCATTCTACAACGAATGTTTCTTTCAAAGAGAATCTCACATGGAAACTATGGTAACATTTAGATCGGATAAACATCAGATACACACCATTGCATTAAACAAGACAACCCTTTCCCCCTCTGATGACAAACGGTATATATTGAACGATGGAATTCACACATTAGCTCATGGACATTGGAGAAATTCCCATGATGCAACGGACATGATTAGTTAAGAAGTGAGAGAGTCTTGTCATTTCATGTTCTGCAATCAAGGAGTCAACATCGATCATCATGAATCAATGTAAGATTTGTCAGAAATCTTATGTATGGCCTCATGATTTGGAACGTCACTTGAAACAAAAACACAAAACTGGTCGACAAGAAGAAAATACGACATGTTCTAAACATCAACAAGGGATATATATATTTAAAAAATCAACAGTAAGAAGCATACATGTATATACAGCAGCAGCAGCAGACTATGTCTCCCCAGCAGCAGCAGACTATGTCTCCCCAGCAACAACAGCAGACTATGTCTCCCCAGCAGCAACAGCAGACTATGTCTCCCCAGCAGCAGCAGCAGACTATGTCTCCCCAGCAGCAGCAGACTATGTCTCCCCAGCAGCAGCAGCAGACTATGTCTCCCCAGCAGCAGCAGCAGCAGACTATATCTCCCCAGCAGCAGCAGACTATGTCTCCCCAGCAGCAACAGCAGACTATGTCTCCCCAGCAGCAGACTATGCCTCACCAGGAGCAGCTTCAGACTATGCCTCCCCAGAAGCAGCAGACTATGTCTCCCCAGTAGCAGCAACAGCAGCAAGACTTATACGACACTTCACAAAATCAACTGCAAGGGACGTATTTAATGCAGCCAGGGATATGACGCCTCACCAAATTATTACCAGGGAACACATCTCCAGCAGCAGATCTTTCAATTCAAGCATCCATACTGCAAACGTATCGGGACCTACTTCATATGGGAAATACGTACTTCGTCAAATTACTACTACAGAACTGCTTAACCAAAATTTCTCCCCCACCAGAGCGAATAATTTGGCTTTACAAACGTTGGCAACCTTTGTATGACATCATAAAGGACACGGTTTCTCCCAGTGTTGAATTTATTAAGGGGATACCAATGGATTTGGAAAAAGATTCGTTTTTGAATCATTTAACTAGAAATGTATTGACCCTAGATGATATGATGTCAAGCGTCTCCAAGGATCACCGAATCAACGAATTGTTTACGGAAGGAAGCCATCACAGAAACCTTTCAGTCATCGCTATTAATCAAAGCTTGTTCTACAATAAGGATCCAACCCAAAGGCGAAATTATCATTATCTGGTTTTCTTTAAAACCCCGATAGACAAACAGCAAGTGATGACATTGGCTCGACTTCCCAGCATCTGATGAGGCATTTCAAAGAAGCACCGGAAAAACCTGAATATCTATTGATAGATTTAATACCAACAACGCCTGCATCGAAGCGCATGCGCACTAACGTGTTCACAAACATGTATATAAAAGAACACAAATGCGAGACAGCAGATCATTTGCAAAATCTTTTGGAGAAGAAAGTACGCATCTGAATAGCTCTCTTGAAGTTAAGAGCCTGTCTATTGAAAACACTGATTCATCTTTGGGTGCTGAGATGGCTTTTTGTGATGATCGTGTTTGAGAGCATACATGATCTTCAACGACATATCAAGAGATGGTGTCCGGAGAATGATAACCGTAAACGAAAACTACCTCTAAATGATTACGAGGAATCACTTGAAAAGAAGCCACGTATCATTCAGTCAGATGAATACGTAATGGACCACTAATACATCAGCAGAAAAATACTTCAAAAGAATGAGAAAAAGATCCAATTCAAAAAATGAGGAAGGCTGGTCTGAAAAGGTTGAAAAATATCAAAATGATGGATTATTCAAAAAGGAAGCACAAAAAAAGGCAGATAACAAATTGAAAGAGACCAATTTCATCACGTTTCTGGACCTAAATGTATATGGGAACACCATCCTCGACATGATCGGCTTGAAAGATGGGATAATCCACGACAAAGTATTGAAAAGTTTAAAATTTCATAAAAGGGGTTATGGGAATTTACTGGCTATTCGTATGACTCTAAGGAAGCATCTACTTGAGGAAATGATGTTGGAAACAGGTGACGAAGAAACAGATGATGAGGACGATCATCGTGAAAATGAAAATGATGACGTGGAAACTGGTGATGAATCAGAAGATGAAAATCAAGAATAAAATGTCTTCTATAAATATATCTTATAGATCACTGGACATTTATTTCGCTGTTGTGGTGTAATCTTTCAACCATTGTTCTTCTTTAATTAAATTCTTTATTTGAAATTTAACAAAGGGAATACAAAAGGAATATAAAAACGTTCACACGCTATCTCCCCACCTCGCCAGCTTGACCGCGCCACCTGGCCTGCTGGTCACCTCCCCAGCTTGACCGCGCCACCTGGCCTGCTGGCCACCTGCCCAGCTTGACCGCTCCAGGTGGCCAACTTGACCCCCGCTGACCCCTACACTCATGTGAATACCGCCACTCCAAACTGTACTCAGTTGAACCGGCTATCGTCTCGCGTTATGCTACTGATGCCAACACCTGCCGCGACACAGGACCCCCCCCCCCCATTTAAAGGCCCGGTCACACAGCGCTTTACGGCTTAATCACGGCCAAAAGCCGTCAAAAAGTGGTCTCCCGTGAAGCAGACGATGTTGTTCGCGTTGATGTCGAGTTTAAGACGAGCTACAGTCGATTTATAGACGTGACAGGACGCAGGGAGAAATGAGAACGGCGTCGGACGCGGCAAAACGTTTTGAACTGCTCAAAAGGACAACCACGGGCGGCACACGTGGTAAAGACGTGAAACAAAGCAACAAACGTGATAATCCGTGTTCCGGCAGTGATTAAAACTTGGGGAGACGCAGTAAGACGCGAAAGTTTAGCGGTCTGTCACGGGCAGAGCACGGTCATCGGACGGGTGTTATTCGTTGGTATCAAGGGAAATAGCGTGTGTTTTGCGGCTTATCACTGACAAGTGGATTTTTCCGCGTACATAGACGTAGTTAGCCGTGCTGAGGCAGTGCTTCAGCAGTGGAACAGCCGCCGACAGCCATACCCCGTACAAAGCACGGCCAAGCCAAAATTGACCAAAAATTACCACTTACGACCACGTCCACCAGATTTTCATAACTTTTTGTACGTGATTTCTACGTGGAATGTGTGACCGGGCCTTAAGGTCATATCCGAAAGACCCGTGATTCTCTTCGAGCGTTTGGTGAAGGAGCAATCACTACCTATGTTTGACGCGGCCATGGCACGGATGGGGCTCAAACTCACGACGTCCCAATTACGATCGCTCCACCACCCGCTGGTTCTTAACGAGCCCCATACACTATACTTTGACTCAGCTCTGTATATGAATTTGCTGTTGACTCATTCGGTAATTGAAATGTTTGAGTCGCTTCTGCTGATGTTAGCTATTGTACCGTGTACAACCCCACATTTGGGGGTGCGGAATAGTGACCTTAGGAGGTACGGAATTTGAAGCGTGTTTTACTACATAAGTTGACATATTCAGCTTGGTTACAGCTATAGAAATAAAACTAGTCTTATATTAACATACAATGGAACACAGTGATATCCCCGCTTACTCGTTTCCCGCCTTGCAATTTGTTCTAGAAATAGGTGAACACTTCAACAATATTCGGCAACCACACGTAAGGATGCAAATTTCATCGATATTTTGGTGAAATTTTCAATTATGCTGCCACTCCATATAATATAACTAATACCCATGGTTTCTACACATAACTCTGTAGCAGATACTTCTATGATTTCGGAAATTTCACGTCAAATAAACGATGAAAACTTCAATTTTAGTGTGTGCCACTAGGGGGTACAGCTTTCAGTGGAGGTAGGGGGCAATGAACCAATCTGAATGTGATGAGTTTAAGAAAGTGTCGTTTGGATTTGAGATTAGTATCAAACCATCTTTGCGATGTAGTCATTCTTTGTTTTGAAATGTCGCTTGTATATAAATGCAGTCGGTACATTAACATTTCTGATCTGTGAATTATTTGTTATGTCAATACAACCTATTATTCTGTCAAATGCTGTCTGACGTGTTTTATACCGATTGTTAGACCGTTCTTGGTAACACTGATTTTGACTACGGCGGGTGTGACCTGTTGACAGGGGATGCTTACTCCTCCTAGGCACCTGATCCCACCTCTGGTGTGTCCAGGGGTCCGTGTTTGCCCAACTATCTATTTTGTATTGCGTATAGGAGTTGTGAGGTTGATCACTGTTCGTTATCTTCACCTTTCATCATCAAGATGTTCCAAAATTGGGTATCAAAACTGACGTCATCTAAGAACAGGGAAATTGGTTTTGGGCAACGCTTATTGTATCGTTGTTACGGAAAAGATATTTCACTGTATAGTTACATGTTAAAATATTTGATGTATGTAAATGAGAATATCAAGGAGTTGCAAACTTTACTGATTAAAATTTACTTTGTTGTTTGTGATATTCAGGCTTGAAATTTAATTTAATTTTGATTTTATTAGTAACTGCAGGGTGATGACATGAAGAAAAAGTAAACTCTGGTTAAACCTACCGAAAAGAAAGTTACAACATACACGTACCGGTACACCAAAATATAAAATATAAAGGCTGCAGTGGGCAATATATGAACGACCAAAATATGCTATCAACAAAAAGCGAATGGGCACTCGTCTTTATACAACTGAAAAAGATGTAGAGTGTTTACACCAAAATCCAGTCACCGTTTGCATGGAATACATATTTCTGATAAGGCCAAAATAAAATGTATGTGTGTTTCCGGTTTCCCGACCCTACCTACCCTTTTTCTGCATACCCTAAATATTTTATTGATAATATACATGTATATAAAAGAAATAGAAGTCCTGAAATTGGAAACAAAATTCGTTTTGCATCCGAGTTTCTCTGATTTAAATTAAAACTACTATTAATTGATCTTCAAAATGTGTAAAAAGTATTTGTAATGTATATACATGTAGACCTGTATTGAAAGCGTAATAAAAAAACTAAGATGTTTTAATGAAATACATGTAAAAGTTTTACCTAACAACCCTACTTAAATAAATTTAGGAGTGAAATAGGAAACACATATATTTCATGTTGGCCTAAAGAGGGGTGGGGGGCGTTGTCGTTAAAGATTCACATTGCAATAGAGGAACTCATATTAATCACACTAGTGCACTCAAGCTCGCTGTTTTTGGAGACGGTCAGACTTTACTCTTTAGACAAGAGTCCCACAAGCCTTAACGGTCGCCTGAGTACCAAAGCCTTTATATAGGCCATGCATTTTGTTTTTCCTCTCGCATGTATGAGAGTATAGAAGGAATATTTGATACGTGGTTATGGATAAAGGGTTACTGTGTTGAATACCAAATAGCGTTTTTGTATAAGAAACTTTTAAGTGTGGTAATTTAAAAGAATGTAAAAGAAAACATGGGTATAACGTCTGAATAAATTCATTGCTGTAATCCATGTGTATTTTTGGAAATAATCTATATTTCCTTAATAACCAATAACTTAGAGATTGGTTCATTGCCCCCTACCTCCACTGAAAGCTGTACCCCCTAGTGGCACACACTAAAATTGAAGTTTTCATCGTTTATTCGACGTGAAAATTCGGAAAGCATGCTACAGAGTTATGTGTAGAAACCATGTGTATTAGTTATATTATGTGGAGTGGCAGCATAATTGAAAATTTCACCAAAATATTGATCAAATTTGCATCTTTCCGTGTGGTTGCCGAATATTGTTGATGTGTTCACCTATTTCTAGCACAAACTGCAAGGCGGGAAACGAGTAAGAGTAAGCGGAGATATCGCTGTGTTCCGTCGTATATTGATATAAGACTAGTTTTATCTCTATAGCTGTAACCAAGCTGAATATGTCAACTTATGTAGTAAAACACGCTTCGAATTCCGTACCCCCTAAGGTCACTATTCCGCACCCCCCAAATGTGGGATTGTACACGGTGTATTGTAAAACTGTGAAAGAGTTGCGTCTGTTAGTATATGATTTGTTTAGGTACAAGATTAATGGGCAGGACGTCTCAATATGAATGAATATTCTCGACAGAATATAAGCCAACCAATCTAAGCAGTACTAATTGTCAAAAATGAATGGGTGTGTTGCACGTTCAGGCGGCAAAACTCTAGACAGTTCATTTTATTTCGCTCAAACCATGGAATGGTATATTAGGTACATGAAACATATGTACATATATACAATAACAAGGGTCAAAAACATTGTAACACGATGTCAAATTACATGAATGCATTTGGATATGCATACAAAACTCACACGTTTCCCGTAATATTACATGTATTACCAATTTAGCGAACATGTAAAGAGAGGTAACTGCTCTAAAAGTTTTGTACAAACAAAACTGCCATATTGTAAGGGTGATAATTTTACAGTTTCACATCCAAAAGAAGAAAGAAAAAACGAACAAACAAACCAATAAAAGAAATACATTGGTAATATACAAAGCCTTGCACTCAGTCATTATTAAAATCAAGCCTCTCACCACGCTGCGTGGAGCGATTGTCCTAGACTTGCACAAGTCTCTATGTTAAAATCAAACCTCTCACCACGCTGCGTGGAGCGATCGTCCTAGACTTGCTCAAGTCATCAGTGCTCTCTTTAATAATTTTGATAATGCCAAACATCTATGTTTGGTGACATTAAGTATGGTAGAGAGCAGATATTTAGATTTCTAAAACACATTAAAATTTGGATGAAATGATAAAGTAATAAAAACAACATAGAGACTTGAGCAAGTCTACGATTGTCCGTATATCGAGCGAAGTGAGAGGTTTGATTTTAATCAGATTGACGAGGAATCGGCTAGCTGTGATCCTGTCCCGTCGCTCAGAAACTGCATATATCTGACAGATAGAGTGTTGCTAAAACGCGGAACGGAAGACGGAACGGAATTTAAGAATAAGAATGATTAATGTAGATAAGATAACGCCAAAAATCGGGGGGAAATCATTCGCTTAAAATCAACAATTTGGGAATTGTTTACAAGCGATAAAACAACTTTATCTTAAAATTTTGCATCATAAATTGATTAAGCGAATTAAGTTAAACGATTGTATAAGAATTTACAAAGCGTTTTACAAAAATTTTGAAATTTCGGCATTGACAGAGGTGTTAGCGAGCAGTAACACCTATGGGTAGAGAATAAAAAGAACACTTGTGGTTTATATACCATCACCCCCGTGACAAAACGTCATTAACGCACATGTACATGTATTTACACGTTTACCATGTATGCGTGTGCTTACAACAGGGAGTGTGATATGTATAAAACAACGATAACTCATGATCTTATTAAGTCAACAAGTTTAAACATCTTGTGTTTGATTTATCAATTTGTTTAACTAACAGAGACTTAGTGACCGCAGAACTCCAATCCTAAATAGGGAGGATTTCTGGTAGTTCATTTCTAAACTAAATACTTGTATCAGATTACTTTTAATTCCATTCAAGCATAAATTATGTGTTAGCCTTTTAGCCATTTCATATATTATGTAATAAATTTGTTGATTCCTCTTACTATGGGTCGTAAACTTCACCCTAGTTTACATTGTTTCAATCTTTCTTTCCCGCTGTATCTCTTCAGTTTCTACACTAATCCGCAGGATATCAGTAAATGTACGAACTTTCATAAAGATTCATCCCAAATGAGGCAAACCTTTGTTCGTTCGCTTTGAAATTTTATGTGATACATAAATGTATATTGTACCAGGTGTACATGTAGAACTAAATTGAAATTCAGTTATCTTAAACATCTCTAGTTCGATTAAAAGCACGTGCGGTTTAATCAAAAAGGCTATGTTTGGGGAAAATTGTTCAAAAAATCATTTGACCTTTTACAATGTTGTTTTCGGTGGGTGGGGGCGGGCTTTTATTCATTGGGTAGGCTCATAAAATCTTTTCTTAGGATAGCAACCAGAATAAAGTAATATAATTTAAAAGGGGTTCAATTATAATTCAAGTCTTTTTCAGTATGTTTAATTTATCTTTCTTTTTTTCTTCATTTGTGAAACAACATACTGTCACAATCTGGTTTGGGGTGTGTGTGACAAAACCGGGAAAAGGGATGGTACCAACCGACGCTTGCTCAAAACTTAAAAACTATGTCAAATATTAAGCAAGCACCTGTACGTTAGTACATTCATCCACAAAATCCACCGTTTTTAAATACATGATAAGAAATGGTGAATTCTGAGGATGACTTCCTGTTCTCTTTGTAATTTCAGCTTCCCTTGTTCATAATAAGCCTTTTGATTTTATAAAATGCTCACCTCCTCATAACATTATTGCATAAAATATTTTCCGTTTTCCGTTCCGCGATTTAGCAACACCCTATAAAATACGATGCAATTTTCAAATAACAATTTTACATACATAGTTTACATCCGGACGAGCAGAAAATATATCCTTCAAAATATCATATTGTCAAAAATATTGATCATTGTATTTCATCGTTGAGTTTTCAAGTTATTATTTTTCACACTTGCAAGATATTGCGTCTCTTAAATTTTCAAAATAAATTTCATGTTTATGTCTCTTTCAAATTAGAATATTAGATGTTTAATCATGATGAATATAGCAAAAAATATGCACAAGTACCATAATCGAGCACCGGATTAATCATCGATATGGGACCGAGTGTTACAAGGGATACATTTATATTAAATTTCAAAGTGAAAGTAGACATTGCGTGTGGCATTATTATAAGTCAATATACGTGCTTTATTACGAGATCTACACACAAGTAATCAAATTGCTGAAATCGATTATCAAAAGCATTTTCCGTAAAACAGATTCTTTCACTTTCTCTTTATTTTCCTCTTAACATTGCATATGATCCACAGATAAACGGCCTATAAATACTGCGTAACTTTGACAAATAGAGACAGTTCGGAAGATAACTGATAGGTATGTATTAGTGTTTCATACACAGCAAAAATATTCTAATGCTCTGTACTATTTCTACCCTCTTGTAACAGGTCGTCCAACCTCTCCAACCCCCACCTTGCAGCTGATTTTCCATCCGATTATAATAAAATGCTTCATTTATAGGGACCATATTGACGGTAAGTACTTTGTATCAAAGTATGAATAATTCAAACATATGGTAAGTGTATACCTCTCATAACGAAGGACCGGCTCCATAGGCGGATCCAGAAATTTGTGAAGGGGGGGGGGTCTAGCACTTGATCTTAAAATTACCTACTTGTCATAATCTCCACCCCACGCCTATTTACACCTTTTGCTTGTGTACAAAACATCTCAGGGGAGATCTTGAGACAGTTTTACACATGAAAATGCTTTGTTAATTGACTACATGTCCCCTAACTTCTAGTCATTGTTATCGCTATACTCGGAATTGATGTTGAATAATTTTTAAAAAAACTGATTTAAAGGTTACTCCCAATAGGCCAGGGGTTTGGGGTCCGCCTAGGCCCCAAGAAGCTCTGCGGTAAATGGTGTAAGATCCTACATTCTGAGCATTTCCTGGCACTTCCTTTTCACTTTGAAATTGTCTGCCTCTTAAACAAAACTTTAATGTTACATATATTTTTAGTGATACTTGTATCTGACGAAAATATCGTAAATATATATCAGTGTTTCGTCATATTTATCATAGAATTAAATGATGGTGTTGATAAATCTGAATGATGCAATTACATGCAGGTATCCACCTTTCATATCATTTCCACTTAAATTCTCGTTAAAATTGAATAACTTAAATTTTTTGGTCCGCAAAAAAGGGAGATCCGGACCTCCTCTGTTTCTTATTATTATGTTCCCCAAACAAAGTTTGGGAACATATTGTTTTTACTCTGTTTCTTATTATTATGTCTCCGAACACAAAGTGTCGGAGACATATTGTTTTTGCTCCGTTTCTTATTATTAAGGTCTTCCGTATCAACAGAAGACCTTATAGTGATTCTTATGTTTCTTTTCCTCTATTATTATTATGTCTCCGAACACAAAGTGTCGGAGACATATTGTTTTTGCTCCGTTTCTTATTATGTCTCCGAACACAAAGTGTCGGAGACATATTGTTTTTGCTCCGTTTCTTATTAAGGTCTTCCGTTACCAACGGAAGACCTTCTAGTGATTCTACTGTTTATTAAGGTCTTCCGTTACCAACGGAAGACCTTCTAGTGATTGTACTGTTTTTTCTTATTATTATTAAGGTCTTCCGTTCTTCACGGAAGACCTTATAGTGATTCTACTGTTTCTTATTAAGGTCTTCCGTTCTTCACGGAAGACCTTATAGTGATTCTACTGTTTCTTATTATTAAGGTCTTCCGTTCTTCACGGAAGACCTTATAGTGATTCTACTGTTTCTTATTATTATGTCTCCGAACACAAAGTGTCGGAGACATATTGTTTTTGCTCCGTTTCTTATTATTATTATTTTCTTCTTATTATTCATATTATTCCTCTTCTTTAGTGAGAAATTTGTCCGACCGATTTTGTGAAAGTGCTTCGACAGATCCACTTCAAACTTTGTGAGCTGATAGTGGGTCATTAGGAGGGGTGCATTCAACTTTTCAAATTTTCAAAATGGCCGCCGTTTCAAGATGGCGGCCAAAAAACGTCAAAAACTCAAGGTTGTCGGATTTCAACCAAATTTAATTTCTAGGGTAATTTAATGATCCCGAGTCCATTTCAACCATCAAATTTTTTTTTTGAGCCGCCATTTTCAAAATAGCCGCCATATACCGAAATCTTTGAAAGTGTTTAAATCTCTACAACGTTTGGGTTCTGGGGTAAATGGAGGGTCCACAATTCATTTCTAGAATCAGTATTTCCTTCCAATCAATTTTCAAATGTTTCAAAATGGCTGCCATTAAAGAAAATGACGGCCAAAAATCAGGTCCGTCGGATTTCAACCAAATTTAGTTTCTAGGGTTTTTTGAGGATCGTGAGTGCATATCTGGCATCAAAAATCATTTCTGGCATGGGGAGGTGTTCGGAGACATTTGTGTTGGCATCCCAACACAGTTATAGCTCGTTATTAAGGTCTTCCGTCTCAGCGGAAGACCTTATAGTGATTCTTATGTTTCTTTTCCTTTATTATTATGTCTCCGAACACAAAGTGTCGGAGACATATTGTTTTTGCTCCGTTTCTTATTATGTCTCCGAACACAAAGTGTCGGAGACATATTGTTTTTGCTCCGTTTCTTATTATTCTTATTTTCTTCTTCTTCTTCTTTTTATTCCTCTTCTTTCCAGAGAAATTTGTCCGCTCGATTTTATGAAAGTGTTTCAACAGATCCACTTCAAACTTTGTGAGCTGATAGGGGGTCATGAGGAGGGGTGCAATCAACTTTCGAAATTTTCAAAATGGCCGCCGTTTCAAAAGGGCGGCCAAAAACGTCAAAAAATCAAGGTTGTCGGATTTCAACCAAATTTTATTTCTAGGGTAATTTGGTAACCCCGAGTTCATTCCCACCATCAAAAAAATTTTTGAGCCGCCATTTTCAAAATGGCCGCCATATACCAAAACATTTGAAAATGTTAAAATCTCTACAACATTTGATTTCTCGGGTAATTGGAGGGTCCACAGTTCATTTCTAACATCAGTATTCCCTTCCAATCAATTTTCAGATGTTTCAAAATGGCCGCCATTGAAGAAAATGGCGGCCAAAAATCAAGTCCCTCGGATTTCAACCAAATTAGTTTCTATGGTTTTTTGAGGATCCTGAGTGCATATCTGGCATCAAAAACCATTACTGACATGGGGAGGTGTTCGGAGACATTTGTGTTGGCATCCCAACACAGTTATAGCTCGTTATTATTATTATTTTCTTCTTATTTTTCCTCTTCTTTAGTGAGAAATTTGTCCGCTCGATTTTATGAACATTCGTCGACTGATCCACTTCAAACTTTGTGAGCTGATAGAGGGTCATTAGGAGGGGTGCAATCAACTTTTCAAATTTTCAAAAAACGTCAAAAAATCAAGGTTGTCGGATTTCAACCAAATTCTATTTCTAGGGTATTTTGGTGACCCCGAGTCCATTTCCACCATCAAAATTTTTTTTTGAGCCGCCATATACTAATGGCGGCCAAAAAATCAAGTCCGTCGGATTTCAACCAAATTTAGTTTTTAGGTTTTTTTGAGAATCCTGATCTGGCATCAAAAACCATTTCTGACATGGGGAGGTGTTCGGAGACATTTGTGTTGGCATCCCAACACACTTATAGCTCGTTATTCTTATTTTCTTCTTCTTCTTTTTATTCCTCTTCTTTCCAGAGAAATTTGTCCGCTCGATGTTATGAAAGTCTTTCGACAGATCCACTTCAAACTTTGTGAGCTGATAGGGGGTCATGAGGAGGGGTGCAATCAACTTTCGAAATTTTCAAAATGGCCGTCGTTTCAAAATGGCGGCCAAAAACTCAAGGTTGTCGGATTTCAACCAAATTTTATTTCTAGGGTAATTTGGTGACCCCGAGTTCATTCCCACCCTCGAAAAAAAATCTTGAGCCGCCATTTTCAAAATGGCCGCCATATACCAAAATATTTAAAAATGTTAAAATCTCTATAACATTTGGTTTCTGGGGTAACTGGAGGGTCCAAAGTTCATTTCTAGCATCAGGATTTCCTTCCAATCTATTTTCAAATGTTTCAAAATGGCCGCCATTGAAGAAAATGGCGACCAAATTACAAGTCCGTCGGATTTCAACCACATTTAGTTTCTAGGGGTTTTAGAGGATCCTGAGTGCATATCCGGTATCAAAAACCATTTCTGACATAGGGAGGTGTTCGGAGACATTTGTGTTGGCATCCCAACACAGTTATAGCTCGTTATTATTAAGGTCTTCCGTCTCAACGGAAGACCTTATAGTGATTCTTATGTTTCTTTTCCTCTATTATTATTAAGGTCTTCCGGTCCAGACGGAAGACCTTATACTGATTCTACTGTTTATTATTATTATTATTATTATGTGTCCGAACACAAAGTGTCGGAGACATATTGTTTTTGCTCCGTTTCTTATTATGTCTCCGAACACAAAGTGTCGGAGACATATTGTTTTTGCTCCGTTTCTTATTATTCTTATTTTCTTCTTCTTCTTCTTCTTTTTATTCCTCTTCTTTCCAGAGAAATTTGTCCGCTCGATTTTATGAAAGTGTTTCAACAGATCCACTTCAAACTTTGTGAGCTGATAGGGGGTCATGAGGAGGGGTGCAATCAACTTTCGAAATTTTCAAAATGGCCGCCGTTTCAAAATGGCGGTCAAAAACGTCAAAAACTCTAGGTTGTCGGATTTCAACCAAATTTTATTTCTAGGGTAATTTGGTGACCCCGAGTTCATTCCTACCATCAAAAAAAATTTTTTGAGCCGCCATTTTCAAAATGGCCGCCATATACCGAAATATTTGAAAATGTTAAAATCTCTACAACATTTGATTTCTGGGGTAATTGGAGGGTCCACAATTCATTTCTAGCTTCAGTATTTCCTTCCAATCTATTTTCAAATGTTTCAATATGGCCGCCATTGAAGAAAATGGCGGCCAAAAATCAAATCCGTCGGATTTCAATCAAACTTAGTTTCTAGTGCATATCTGGCATCAAAAACCATTTCTGACATGGGGAGGTGTTCGGAGACATTTGTGTTGGCATCCCAACACAGTTATTGCTCGTTATTCTTATTTTCTTCTTCTTCTTCTTTTTATTCCTCTTCTTTCCAGAGAAATTTGTCCGCTCGATTTTATGAAAGTGTTTCAACAGATCCACTTCAAACTTTGTGAGGTGATAGAGGGTCATGAGGAGGGGTGCAATCAACTTTCGAAATTTTCAAAATGGCCGCCGTTTCAGAATGGCGGCCAAAAACGTCAAAAAAATCAAGGTTGTCGGATTTCAACCAAATTTTATTTCTAGGGTACATTGGTGACCCCGAGTTCATTCCCACCATCAAAAAAAAAATTTGAGCCGCCATTTTGAAAATGGCCGCCATATACCAAAATATTTGAAAATGTTAAAATCTCTACAACATTTGATTTCTGGGGTAATTGGAGGGTCCACAGTTCATTTTTAGCATCAGTATTTCCTTCCAATCTATTTTCAAATGTTTCAAAATCAAATCCGTCGGATTTCAACCAAACTTAGTTTCCAGGGTTTTTTGAGGATCCTGAGTGCATATCTGGCATCAAAAACCATTTCTGACATGGGGAGGTGTTCGGAGACATTTGTGTTGGCATCCCAACACAGTTATAACTCGTTATTATTTTCCCCTTTTTTTGTCGGCACGATTTCTCAGAGATGGCTGGATGGATTTTCTTGAAATTTTCAGGGATGATAGAGAATGAAAATAGCCCCAGGTGTTTTTTTCATTTTTTCAAAATTCACTTCCGGTCATTAGATATGTCCAATTTCCGTTTTTTAAAAGAGATTTTGTCCATCGTTTTTCTCAGAAACGGTAAAAGATAGAGTCACCAAATTTTCAGAGTTGATAGATCTCACTTTGTAGGCGTGCAGTTGGGGGTTCAAAATGTCGGCCGTCACTTCCGGTCGTCATCGGAAGTGATAAGAAGAATCGAAAAATTAAAGTTGTAGTTGTTGAAGCGAAACCTATACCACTTTATCAGGTATCTTTTGGAGTATTGAAAACCGTTGACCCCACCGGAAATGGAAACGTCGACTTCCGGTAATTAAGGAAAAACATTTCAAATTCTCCTTTTTCAATGCCTTAAATCTCGTTTACAAAACAAGTGTTTGACTTGTATTTAACATATATTGTAAACACTATAAATGTCTAGAGTAACGTCAACTATTTTTCGAAAATTCACTTCCGGTCGTGAGATAGGGCGTGGACAAATTCAAACTTTGCTTTTTCAGTTTCTCAATAACGAAAATATATAGACGCTTGAAACTTGTAGGGTTGATCAACTAACATTAGGCCTTTGTACACATACTTTCAATTTTTCCGTCCGTCACTTCCGCTCTATACCGGAAGTATTTGAAAAAAATGACGATTTTCCGATTTCTTCGAGTGATTTCTCAGAGATGGCTGGATAGATTTTCTTGAAATTTTTTTTTTGTTGTTGTTTTTCCAAAATTCACTTCCGGTCGGAAAATATGGCCGATTTCCTGTTTCTCAAACGAGATTTTGTCCAGCATTTTTCTTGGAAAGGGTAAAAGATAGGTTCATCAAATATTCAGGGATGATCAATCTCTGTTTGTAAGCATGCAATAGGGTGTTGAGCATGTCGACCGTCACTTCCTGTCGTCACCGGAAGTGATGGAAATAATCGTAAACTTCAAACTTTTTCTTTTAAATTGAAACTTATACTACTTTATTAAGTCTCTTTCAAAATGTCAAAAGAATATTGACCCCGTCGGTAGTCAAAACGACTACTTCCGGTTTCTTGATAAAATACTTTTTTACTTTTCGTCTCTTTGTCCCCACAAATCTCGCTTATATTTGAAGTGTTTGATATGATTTTCACATGTCTTAAGAATAGTATCAACTTCTAGAGTTTTGACAATTTCGTTTTTCAGAATTGACTTCCGGTCGATAGTTACCTACTACTTTTTCTTTCTTTAGTCTACTTCTTTTTGTTAAGAACTCTTCGGATAGAGACGTGAAATTTTCAGGGAATATAGACAGTAAAGAGTCACTGTCATTCATAGGAAAACACATCTGAATAGTACTTCCGGTCGTCACCGGAAGTTACAAGAAATGAGTAAAAAATTCGATAATACACTTCTCATTTATTGTTAAAGTACATTCTCTGATATATTTGAATGGTTTTTGTAGGATCAGAAAACTCTTTACCAGAAGTGAACAAACGGAAGACCTACTCATTACTAGTAATGAGTTTCTAGTTAAGGTCTTCCGTTTTTCACAGAAGATCTGATAGTGATTCTACTGTTTCTTATTATTATTAAGGTCTTCCGTTCTTCACGGAAGACCTTATAGTGATTCCACTGTTTCTTATTATTAAGGTCTTCCGTCTTTCACGGAAGACCTTATAGTGATTCTACTGTTTCTTATTATTATTTTTTTTTTGGACCAAATTTTTCTCGAAAACTATACAGTGGTTTTCAGTGAAACTTTCAGGAAAAATGCATTATATTATGAAAGTTGTTTATCACAAAAAAATTTGGGAAAATTCCATTTCGGTTCCAAGTTATGGACAATTTCCTGATTTTCAAATGAAACTTTGTCCGCGGGTGATCTACAGGAAGGGCTAAAGATATGAACTGGAGACTTATTAGAGATGATAGAACATGACTTATAGATTTGCGTGAGCACTATTTCGTACGTCGTCATCACTTCCGGTCGCTAGTGGAAGCAAATTTAAAAAATGGATTTTTTCAACTTATTTGTTTTTTAATGTTTTTCTTTGATAAAGGTAAGGTAAATAGAGACTCTTTATAGAATGCTGAATATGATATTTGTTTTTAAATTGATCAAACCAAACTCTAGATATTCGTAGTTTTAATTTTGAAGCGAGGTCCTCGCTAGCCTAATGGTTAGCGTGGTGGATTTCCATGCGGGCGACCCGGGTTCGATCCCCCAGATTACTCGAATATATTTTTCCTACTTTATAACAAATTAAGAATTTAAGGTGATTTACTGGACACGGAGAGCACGGAAGACCTTCTTGTTGCCATGGCAACAAGTTTCTAGTTATTATTAAGGTCTTCCGTCTCCTGCGGAAGACCTTACTATTATTGTTCGCGTTCTTCTTCTTCATTATTAAAGTCTTCCGTCTCCTGCGGAAGACCTTACTATTATTGTTCGCGTTCTTCTTCTTCATTATTATTATTATTTTCCTTGGTAGTACACGCGTTTTTCTCAGCCATTTCTCGATCGATTTTCACGAAATTTTCAGGAAAGATGTCTTTTGGTGACGAGACTTTGCTTGCAAAATTTCGTGCTTGACGTCACTTCTGGTCAGGAGTTATCTCTCTTTTAGTGACTTTTTGAAGGGCCTTGTTGTCCACACATCTCCTCCGTTAGTTTTGAAGCTAGAGTCTTGAAATTTCTACACAAGATAGAGTAAACATTTTAGAAGATTTGTGGGGGATTCGATTTTACCGGAGGCGATTTGCCTAAACGCTCGTCTGGACCTGAAAAAATGGATGCCAAAATTTTTCGCCGATTTCGGCGATTTTTGACCTTTGATCTCCAATATCTTTTTTCTTGCAAATATTTTGTTAAGACATCTAGAACAAAAGTTGTGCACATTTACGACATCTTTTCGAAAATATCAAGATTTAGGGGCTAGCCCCTTCAATTAGGGATCTAGAAGGGCTCAAAGTCTAGATCAAATATCTCAAAAATCGTTAATATTTTGGTATAAGTCAAAGAACAAAAAATGTTCATCTCAACAATCCAAATCTATTCATATAAAAATTTAGGTCATATGTTACGTAATAAGGGATTTTAAGGGCCAAAACCATAAAATTTTTACCCCTTGTATCTCGAAAACGACAAATATTTTGAAAAGCAATAAAGAACAAAAGTTGTTCAGAATGATGATCTGAACAATATGCATATTTCGTTTTTACCCTATGTGGCCCCGTTAGGGAGCTACAATTTGGCCCCTAAAAATTACTTCTAGAAATAACTCGAGAACGGTAAAGAATTTCTAAATACTTGTTGAACAAAAAATGTTTGAAATGTCATGACCTTTCTTACGATATCAAGCAAAAGGGGCTGACCCTTTAAATTAGGGGCCCAGAAGGGTCCAAAGGTTTATGAGAATATCTCAGAACCTATTAATATTTTGTAATAAGTCATTGAAGCGGAAATGTTCATCTAAACGAGCTTGTTCTTATCAAATCACAAAGTAGGTCATATGTTACGTAATAAGGGATTTTAAGGGCCAAAATCATAAATAATTGACGCCTCATATCTTGAAAACGACAAATATTTTGAAAAGCATTATTGAACAAAAGTTGTTCAGAATGATAATCTAAACAATATGTACATTTCGTTTTTTCCCTATGTGGCCCCGTTAGGGAGCTACAGTTTGGCCCCTAAATATTTCTTGTAGAGATAACTCGAGAACGGTAAAGAATTTCTAAATACTTGTTGAGCAAAAAATGTTTAAAATGACAAGGCCTTTCTTACGATATCAAGCAAAACGGGCTGGCCCTTTAAATTAGGGGTTCAGAAGGGTCCAAATGTTTTTGAGAATATCTCAGAAACTATTAATATTTTATAATAAGTTGTAGAAGCGGAAATGTTCATCTCAACGAGCTTGATCTTATCAAATCAAAAAGTAGGGAGCTACAGTTTGGCCCCTAAATATTTCTTGTAGAGATAACTCGAGAACGGTAAAGAATTTCTAAATACTTGTTGAGCAAAAAATGTTTAAAATGACAAGGCCTTTCTTACGATATCAAGCAAAACGGGCTGGCCCTTTAAATTAGGGGTTCAGAAGGGTCCAAATGTTTTTGAGAATATCTCAGAAACTATTAATATTTTATAATAAGTTGTAGAAGCGGAAATGTTCATCTCAACGAGCTTGATCTTATCAAATCAAAAAGTAGGTCATATGTTACGTAATTAGAGATTTTAAGGGCCAAAATCGTAAATATTTGACGCCTCATATCTTTAAAACGACATATTTTTTGAAAAGCATTATTGAACAAAAGTTGTTCAATGTGTCATAACCTATCGATCAATATCAAAAAATGGGTCTGTGGGCCTGTAGAGTCGATTTTTGTCGATATCAGTCGATTTCAAAAACTTGTAACTGGTAAATATTTTGTAACGACATATTGAACAAAAGTTGTTCAGTTTATCGAGATCTATCGATTGATATCAAGAAATAGGCCTATGGTCCTAATGGCTCGCCTGTAGAGTCGATTTTTTTGTCGATATCGGTCGATCTCCATAACTTTTTACAGGTAAATATTTTGTAAAGACATATAGAACTAAAGTTGTTGAGTCTATAGAGGGCTAACAAATGACATCAAGAAATAGGCCCGCGGGCCTTATGGCTCGCCTGGAGAGTCGAATTTCAAACGAATTTCACCGCAACTTTGCTTCAGAAGCTTATGATATGAAAAATTGATTATATCTAAAGAGTCTTAAAGTCGGAAACTAAATTGGGACTCATTTGTCTTTTTTTTTTTTTTTTAACTCCGAGTGCATCAACAAATCGGACGGAAGACCTACTCGTTGCTCGCAACGAGATCGTGTCTAGTTATTATTATTATTATTTTGACCAAATTTATCTCGAAAACTATACAGTGGCTTTCAGTGAAACTTTCAGGAAAAATGCATTATATTATGAAAGTTGTTTATCACAAAAAAAATTTGGAAAATTCCATTTCGGTTCCAAGTTATGAACAATTTCCTGATTTTCAAATGAAACTTTGTCCGCGGGTGATCTACAGGAAGGGCTAAAGATATGAACTGGAGACTTATTAGAGATGATAGAACATGACTTATAGATTTGCGTGAGCACTATTTCGTACGTCGTCATCACTTCCGGTCGCTACCGGAAGGGAATTTAAAAAATGGATTTTTTCAACTTTTTTGTTTTTTAATGTTTTTCTCTGATAAGGGTAAGATAAATAGAGACTCTTTATAGAATGCTGAATATGATATTTGTTTCTAAATTGATCAAACCAAACTCTAGATATTCGTAGTTTTAATTTTGAAGCGAGGTCCTCGCTAGTCTAATGGTTAGCGTGGTGGATTTCCATGCGGGCGACCCGGGTTCAATCCCCCAGATTACTCGAATATTTTTTTCCCACTTTATAACAAATGAAGAATTTAAGGTGATCTACTGGACACGGAGAGCACGGAAGACCTTCTTGTTGCCATGGCAACAAGTTTCTAGTTATTATTATTATTGTTCTTTTTCTTACCGATTTTGTGTACGTGATTTCTCAAAAACGGTTGGATAGATTTTCATGAAACTTTCAGGAAAGATGTAAAATAGGATTGTCTAGAACGATCTTTTTTTGGTTTTGCTAAAATCACTTCCGTTCGCAAGTTACGGCTGTATTTCCGTTTTTCAAATGACATTTTGTCCGGGCGTTTTCTCATAAGCGGTTAAAGATTGAGTCTTCAAACTTTTAGGGATGATAGATGGTGACTTGTGGCTCTGTAATAAGGTTTATCATTGCCAGCCGTCTCTTCCGTCCGTCACCAGAAGTGAATAAAAGAAACGTCAAATTTCAAAATTATGCTTTTGAAATAAAACTTGCACAGATTAATTCGGTCTCTTTCGGTGTTTCAAAAAATGTTACACTTACCGGAAGTTTAACCAACAACTTCCGGTTTTTAGAGAAAAACTTCGAAAAATTGATATTTCTTTGTCTTCGCATATCTCGCTTATCTATTAACTTTTTACTACAATATTTACAGATATTTTTGACATTATCCAACTTTGGAGTACCCTTTAATCCTTTTTCAAAATTCACTTCCGGTCGCAAGTTACGGCCGAATTTCCGTTTTTCAAATGACATTTTGTCCGGGCGTTTTCTCATAAACGGTTAAAGATTGAGTCTTCAAACTTTTAGGGATGATAGATGGTGACTTGTAGCTCTGTAATAATGTTTATCATTGCCATCCGTCACCGGAAGTGAATAAAAGAAACGTCAAATTTCAAAACTATGCTTTTGAAATAAAACTTGCACAGATTAATTCGGTCTCTTTCGGTGTTTCAAAAAATGTTACACTTACCGGAAGTTTAACCAACAACTTCCGGTTTTTAGAGAAAAACTTCGAAAAATTGATATTTCTTTGTTTTCGCATATCTCGCTTATCTATCAACTTTTACTACGTAGAGATATTTTTGACATTATCCAACTCTGGAGCACCCTTTAATCCTTTTTCAAAATTCACTTCCGGTCGCAAGTTACGGCCGAATTTCCGTTTTTCAAATGACATTTTGTCCGGGCGTTTTCTCATAAACAGTTAAAGATTGAGTCTTCAAACTTTCAGGGATGATATATGGTGACATGTAGCTATGCATTAAGGTGTTGTCATTGCCATCCGCCACTTCCGGCCGTCACCGGAAGTGAACAAAAGAAACGTCAAATTTCAAAATGATGCTTTTGAAACAAAACTTGCATACGTTAATTAGATGTCTTGCGACGTTTCAGAAAATATTAGACTTACCGGAAGTTTAACCATTAACTTCCGGTTTTTAGAGAAAAACGTCGAAAAATTGGTCTTTCTTTCTCTTCGTATGTCTCGCTTATTTATGAACATTTTAATACGATATGTACAGATATTATTGACATTATCCATTTGAAGAGAACCCTTTAGCACTATTTCAAAATTCACTTCCGGTCACAAGTTACGGCCGAATTTCCGTTTTTCAAATGACATTTTGTCCAGGCGTTTTCTCATAAACAGTTAAAGATTGAGTCTTCAAACTTTCAGGGATGATAGATGGTGACATGTAGCTATGCAATAAGGTGTTGCCATTGCCGTCCGTCACTTCTGGCCGTCACCGGAAGTGAACAAAAGAAACGTCAAATTTTAAAATTATGCTTTTGAAACAAAACTTGCATATATTAATTAGGTCTCTTTCGGCGTTTTATAAAATGTTAGACTTACCGGAAGTTTAACCATTAACTTCCAGATTTTAGAGAAAATTTTTGAAAATTTGTCTTTCATTGTCCTCGTATATCTCGCTTATTTATGAACCTTTTAATACGATATTTATTGATATTATTGAAATTATCCATCTCCAGAGAACCCTTTAATACTATTTCAAAATTCACTTCTGCTCAAAAGTTACGGCCGAATATCCGTTTTTCAAATGACATTTTGTCCTGGCATTTTCTCATAAACGGTTAAAGATTGAGTCTTCAAACTTTCAGGGATGATAGATGGTGACCTGTAGATGTGTAATAAGGTTTATCATTGCCGTCCGTCAGTTCTGGCCGTCACCGAAAGTGAACAAAAGAAACATCAAATTTCAAAATGATGCTTTTGAAACAAAACTTGCATAGATTAATTAGGTCTCTTTCGTCGTTTTATAAAATGTTAAACTTACCGGAAGTATAGCCAGCAACTTCCGATTTTTAGAGAAAAACGTCGAAAAATTGGTCTTTCTTTGTCCTCATATCTCTCGCTTTTAGATCAACTTTTTAATACGATATTTACAGATATTATTGACATTGTCCATATCTACTGTACCCTTGAGTAATATTTCAAAATTCACTTCCGGTTGTGGGTAAGGACCGAATTTCCGTTTTTCAAATGACATTTTGTCCGGGCGTTTTCTCATAAACGGTTAAAGATCGAGTCTTCATACCTTCAGGCATGAATGATGGTGACTTATGGCTCGATAATAAGGTTTGTCATTGTCATCCGTCATTTCCGACCGTCACCGGAAGTGAACAAATTTCTGCTTTTGAATGAAAACGTGCATGGAATAATTAAGTCTCTTTCGGAGTTTCAGAACATGTTAGACTTACATCCTATCTCGTCAGAATTTGGACGGAAGACCTATTCGTTGCTCGCAACGAGATCATTTCTAGTTAAGGTTTTCCGTCTCAACGGAAGACCTTATAGTGATTCTTATGTTTCTTTTCCTCTATTATTATTATTATGTCTCCGAACACAAAGTGTCGGAGACATATTTTTTTTGCTCCATTTCTTATTATGTCTCCGAACACAAAGTGTCGGAGACATATTGTTTTTGCTCCGTTTCTTATTATGTCTCCGAACACAAAGTGTCGGAGACATATTGTTTTTGCTCCGTTTCTTATTATTCTTATTTTCTTCTTCCTCCGAACACAAAGTGTCGGAGACATATTGTTTTTGCTCCGTTTCTTATTATTCTTATTTTCTTCTTCTTCTTCTTATTAAGGTCTTCCGTTTCCAACGGAAGACCTTATAGTGATTCTACTGTTTATTATTATTATGTTCCCCAAACAAAGTTTGGGAACATATTGTTTTTACTCTGTTTCTTATTATTATTATTATTATTCTTTTTCTCCGGTACTTTTTTGTCCGGTAGTGTTCTCAGAAACTACAAAAGGGATCGATATGAAACTTTCCAGGATGATAGTATAGCGTTTGTAGATGTGCATAGTGATAGTCATTTTGTTTGCACGTGCATGCACGCGCGCGCACGTGCATTGCAATTTTGGTACAAAAAATGGAAAATCAGAATATTGAAGGAAGCGATATAAAACCTAAATAGGATGATAGTATATCATTTGTACATATGAAAAATAATAGTTATTTTGCCAGCACGCGCATGCATGCGCGTGCACGCGCATTACAAAATTTGTACGCTAACTTTGGAATCAGTCTAACTTTTTTGTTGTTCATTGAAATGGCTTGAAATTCATATCATAGGTAGATATTGAGACCCTAAACTGATTTACATGGTCAAAATTACCAATTTGCACGCGCATGCACGTGCGCTTCATTTTGATTGGATAATGCTAAAATGTTTGTAACTATCTTATTTATGAAGCAAATGAGATGATATTCACAGCATATGTAGACAATATGTGTATCTATATGTTGGTGTAACAAAAAATGCCAACGCACACGCGCATGCGCGTGCAACGTTTTTTAAATGTTCAATTTTTAAAGGACGATAACGTTTTTGTTTTTCATCAAATTCTATTCATATTAGGGGTTTAGATGTATCTTGGTACTCCTTACAAATTGCTGTGGTTAGAATTACTGCTCAGCACGTGCATGCACGTGTGCTGATTTCTGATTGGACGATTTTAAAATCGCTATAACTTCCTTATATTTGGTGGAAACGTTATGAAATTCATACTGTGGGTATATGATACAAATGCCTGTTGAACGACATCAACAAAAAATCGGAATCATACACGCGTGCGCGTGTATGCACGTTCAACGCTTTCTTTCATTTCTTGGTACTGAAATGACCATATTGAACGTACTACATGTAATTAAAGGCTAAAATAAAATGATTTTTTGCTATAGATTCACAAGGACATCACTTTTTAATTGGGGGAGGTTTGGGGAACATCTGTAACGGTCCCCGTTACAATTAGAACTAGTTATTTATTTTTTCCCTTTCGTCTCCGAGACCGTTGGATGGATTTTCCTGAAACTTTCACAGATTATAGACAACGATGGTACCTCGAGGCATTTTTTTTCATTTTTTCAAAATTCACTTCCGTTCGTGATATACGTTCGATTTTCCGGTTTTTGAAAGAAACTTTGTCCGGGTGTAAACTTGAAAACCACTAAAGATAATCGAATGAAACTTTCAGGGATGATAGATCTATTTTCTCTATGGTGCATGCACGTATTATTTTTTGTCGCCGTCACTTCCGGTCGTCACCGGAAGTGATTAAATAAGTCATCAATTTCAAACTTTTTTGTTTCAAATTGAAACCTATATCGGTTTACTAGATCTTGTTCTAATTCTCAAAAAATGTTGACCCCACCGGAAGTTGAATCTCCAAATTCCGGTTATATCAAAGAAAGACTATTCATTCTCTCATTTTTCAGTGTCATAAATCTCGGTCATGAAACTAGATAATGAGTTGAATTTTACATATGTTATAGTCACTATAGATGTCTAGAGTAACGTCAAATATTTTTGTAAATTTTACTTCCGGTCGGCAAATACGGCTTATTAGCTGTTTTCGTTGTCGAGCGTTTTTCTCAGAAACTGTAAAAGATAAAGTCATCAAATTTTCAGAATTAATAGCTCTAAATTTGTAAGCGTGCAGTAGGGGATTAAAAATGTCGGCCGTCACTTCCGGTCGTCACCGGAAGTGATTAATAAATCATAAATTTCAAACTTTTTTCTTTCAAATTGAAACCTATATTGGTTTATTAGGTCTCGTTCTGATTCTCAAAAAAATGTTGACCCCACCGGAAGTTGAATCTCCAACTTCCGGTTATATCAAAGAAAGACTATTCATTCTCTCATTTTTCAGTGCCATAAATCTCGGTCATAAAACAAGTTAATGATTTGAATTTTACATATGTTATAGACACTATAAATGTCTAGAGTATATTTAAATATTTTTGTAAAATTCACTTCCGGTCGTGAGATATGGGGTGGACATATTCAGACCTTGTTTTTTCAGTTTCTCAATAATGAATATAGATAGACGCTTGAAACTTGTAGAGTTCATCAACTAACATTAGTCCAGTGTACACATACTTTCAAATTTTTCGTCCGTCACTTCCGCTCTATCCGGAAGTATTTGAAAAAATGACGATTTTCCGATTTCTTCGAGTGATTTCTCAGAGATGGCTGGATAGATTTTCTTGAAATTTTCAGGAATAATGTCTTATGAAATGACTTTGCTGTGTTTTTTTTTTTTTTTCCAAAATTCACTTCCGGTCGGAAAATATGGCCGATTTTCTGTTTCTCAAACGAGATTTTGTCCAGCATTTTCCTTGGAAAGGGTAAAAGATAGGTTCATCAAATATTCAGGGATGATCAATCTTTGTTTGTAAGCATGCAATAGAGTGTTGAGCATGTCGACCGTCACTTCCTGTCGTCACCGGAAGTGATGGAAATAATCGTAAATTTCAAACTTTTTCTTTTAAATTGAAACGTATACTAGTGTATTAAGTCTCCTTCAAAATGTCAAAAGAATATTGACCCCATCGGTAGTCAAAACGACTACTTCTGGTTTCTTGATAAAATACTTTTTTACTTTTCGTCTCTTTGTCCCCAGAAATCTCGCTTATATTTGAAGTGTTTGATATGGTTTTCACATGTCTTTAGAGTAGTATCAACTTCTAGAGTTTTGACAATTTCGTTTTTCAAAATTGACTTCCGGTCGGTAGTTACCTACTACTTTTTCTTTCTTTAGTCTACTTCTTTTTGTTGAGAACTCTTCAGATAGAGACGTGAAATTTCAGGGAATATAGACAGTAAAGAGTCACTGTCATTCATAGGAAAACACATCTGAATAGTACTTCCGGTCGTCACCGGAAGTTACAAGAAATGAGTAAAAAATTCGATAATACACTTCTCATTTATTGTTAAAGTACATTCTCTAATATATTTGAATGGTTTTTGTAGGATCAGAAAACTCTTTACCAGAAGTGAACAAACGGAAGACCTACTCATTACTAGTAATGAGTTTCTAGTTCTTATTATTCCTCTTCTTTCCGAGAAATTTGTCCGCTCGATTGTATGAAAGTGGTTCGACAGATCCACTTCAAACTTTGTGAGCTGATAGGGGGTCACTAAGAGGGGTGCATTCAACTTTTCAAATTTTCAAAATGGCCGCCGTTTCAAGATGGCGTCCAAAAAACGTCAAAAACTCTAGGTTGTCGGATTTCAACCAAATTCTATTTCTAGGGTAATTTAGTGACCGCAAGTCCATTTTCACAATCAAAATTTTTTTTGAGCCGCCATTTTCAAAATGGCCGCCATATACCGAAATATTTCAAAGTGTTAAAATCTCTACAACATTTGGGTTCTGGGGTAAATGTTGGGTCCACAATTCATTTCTAGCATCAGTATTTCCTTCCAATCAATTTTCAAATATTTCAAAATGGCCGCCATTGAAGAAAATTGCGGCCAAAAATCAAGTCCCTCGGATTTCAACCAAATTCAGTTTTTAATGTTTTTTGAGAATCCTGAATGCATATCTGGCATCAAAAAGCATTTCTGACATGGGGAGGTGTTCGGAGACATTTGTGTTGGCATCCCAACACAGTTATAGCTCGTTATTATTAATTTTTTTTTCCCTTTCGTCTCCGAGACCGTTGGATGGATTTTCCTGAAACTTTCACAGATTATAGAGAACGATGGTACCTCGAGGCATTTTTTTTATTTTTTCAAAATTCACTTCCGGTCGCAAGATATGTCCAATTTCCGTCTTTTTACAAGATATCTTTTCCAGCGTTTTTCTCAGAAACGGTAAAAGATAGAGTCACCAAATTTTCAGAGTTAATAGATCTCACTTTGTAGGCGTGCAGTAGGGGGTTAAGAATGTCGGCCGTCACTTCCGGTCGTCACCGGAAGTGATTAAAGGAAACATGAATTTCAAACTTTTTTCTTTCAAATTGAAACCTATCTTGGTTTACAATATCTCGTTCTAATTCTCAAAAAATGTTAACCCCACCGGAAGTTGAATCTTCAACTTCCGGTTATATCAAAGAAAGCCTATTCATTCTCTCATTTTTCAGTGCCATAAATCTCGGTCATGAAACTAGTTAGTGAGTTGAGTTTTACATATATTATAGTCACTATAAATGTCTAGAGTAACGTCAAATATTTTTGTAAAATTCACTTCCGGTCGGCAAATACGGCTTATTAGCTTTTTTTGTTGTCCAGCGTTTTTCTCAGAAACCGTAAAAGATAGAGTCACCAAATTTTCAGAGTTAATAGATCTCTCTTTGTAGGCGTGCAGTAGGGGGTTTAGAATGTCGGCCGCCACTTCCGGTCGTCACCGGAAGTGATTAATAAATCATAAAAATCAAACTTTTTTCTTTCAAATTGAAACCTATATCAGTTTATTAGGTCTCGTTTTAATTCTCAAAAACTATTGACCCCACCGGAAGTTGAATCTCCAACTTCCGGTCATATCAAAGAAAGACTATTCATTCTCTCATTTTTCAGTGCCATAAATCTCCGTCATAAAACACGTTAATGATTTGAATTTAACATATGTTATAGACACTATAAATGTCTAAAGTAAATTTAAATATTTTTGTAAAATTCACTTCCGGTCGTGAGATATGGGGTGGACATGTTCAAACCTTGTTTTTTCAGTTTCTCTATAATGAATATAGATAGACGCTTGAAACTTGTAGAGTTGATCAACTAACATTAGTCCATTGTACACATACATTCAATTTTTTCGTCCGTCACTTCCGGTCTATACCGGAAGTATTTGAAAAAATTTCGATTTTCCGATTTCTTCGAGTGATTTCTCAGAGATGGCTGGGTAGATTTTCTTGACATTTTCAGGAATAATGTCTTATGAAATGACCTTGCTATAATTATTTTTGTTTTTACAAAATTCACTTCCGGTCGGAAAAATATGGCCGATTTTCTGTTTCTCAAAAGGAATTTTTCCAGCATTTTTCTTGGAAAAAGTAAAATATAGGTTCATCAAATATTCAGGGATGATCAATCTCCGTTTGTAGGCGTGCAGTAGTGGGTTGAACATGTCGACCGTCACTTCCTGTCGTCACCGGAAGTGATGGAAAGAATCGCACATTTCAAACTTTTTCTTTTTAATTGAAACCTATACTAGTTTATTACGTCTCTTTCAAAGTGTCAAAAGAATATTGAGTCTGTCGGTAGTCAAAACGACTACTTCCGGTTTCTTGATAAAATACCTTTTTACTTTTACTTTTCGTCTCTTTGTCCCCATAAATCTCGCTTATATTTGAAGTCTTTCATATGATTTTCACATGTCTTAATAAAAGTATCAACTTCTAAAGTTTTGATAATTTTGTTTTTCAAAATTGATTTCCGGTCGGTAGTAACCTACTACTTTTTCTTTCTTTAGTCTACTTCTTTTTGTTGAGAACTCTTTCAGATAGAGACGTGAAATTTTCAGGGAATATAGAGAGTAAAGAGTTGCTGTTATTTATAGGAAAACGCATCTGAATAGTACTTCCGGTCGTCACCAGAAGTTACGAGAAAGGAGTAAAAAATTCGATAATACATTGCTCATTCATTCTTAAGGCACATTTTCTGATACATTCAAATGGTTTTCATAGGAATAGAAAGCACTTTACCGGAAGTGGTCTAACGGAAGACCTACTCATTACTAGTAATGAGTGTCTAGTTATTATTATTATTTTTCCCCCTTTTTTGTCGGCACGATTTCTCAGAGATTGCTGGATGGATTTTCTTGAAATTTTCAGGGATGATAGAGAATGAAAATACCCCCAGAAGTTTTTTCCATTTTTTCAAAATTTGCTTCCGGTCGTTAGATATGTCCAATTTCCGTTTTTTTTAGAAGAGATTTTGTCCATCGTTTTTCTCAGAAACGGTAAAAGATAGAGTCACCAAATTTTCAGAGTTAATAGATCTCACTTTGTAGGCGTGCAGTTGGGGGTTCAGAATGTCGGCCGTCACTTCCGGTCGTCACCGGAAGTGATAAAAGGAATCGAAAAATTAAAGTTGTAGTTGTTGAAGCGAAACCTATATCACTTTATCCGGTCTCTTTTGGAGTATTGAAAACCGTTAACCCCACCGGAAGTGGAAACGTCCACTTCCGGTTATTAAGGAAAAACTTTTCAAATTCTCCTTTTTCAATGCCTTAAATCTCGTTTACTAAACAAGTGTTTGACTTGTATTTAACATATGTTGTAGACACTATAAATGTCTAGAGTAATGTTAACTATTTTTTGAAAATTTACTTCCGGTCATGAGGTAGAGGGTGGACAAATTCAAACTTTGTTTTTTCAGTTTCTCAATAATAAATATATATAGACGCTTGAAACTTGTGGGTTTGATCAACTAGCATTAGGCGAATGTACACATACTTTCAATTTTTTCGTCCGTCACTTCCACTCTATACCGGAAGTATTTGAAAAAAATGACGATTTTCCGATTTCTTCGAGTGATTTCTCAGAGATGGCTGGATGGATTTTCTTGAAGTTTTCAGGGATGATAGAGAATGAAAATACTCAGAACACATTTTGTTTTTTTCCAAATTCACTTCCGGTCGTCAGATATGTCCAATTTCCGTTTTTTTAGAAGAGATCTTGTCCGCGGGAAATCTCGGAAACGGTTAAAGATTAAGGCACCAAACTTTCAGGAATGATAGATCATGACAAGTAGGTTTGTCGAATATGGTTAATTCCGTCAGCCGTCACTTCCACTCGTCACCGAAAGTGATCAAAGAAATCGAAAATTTCAGATTTTTTCTTTTGACGCAAAACGAGCATTAGTTTATTGTTTCATTTTTGTAGTTTTGAAATATGTTGATCCTAGTGGAAGCAAAAACGGCAACTTCCGGTTTTAAGAGAAAAACTGGAAAAATTGACTTTTTGACTTTGCCTTAAATCTCGCTTGTATATGGGGTATTACAAATTATTTTCTTGTATGTTAGAGACATTGCAAATGTCTAAATTAACGTAAACTATTTTGGTGAAATCTACTTCCGGTCGCGAGATTTGCAGTCTTCAAAATGAGAATTTGTTCAAGCTAATACTCTGCAAATGTTTTCAAGACTGATAGTCAGTCATCAGTGTGTTTGCATCGTGTGAGAATCGTATGTAGCCGTCACTTCCGGTCGTGACAGGAAGCGATATGAAAAATGTCATTTTTTGAAGTTTTTTTTTTTTTTTTGAGAGATATTGGGACTAATATGGATGATAATTAGGTCTTGTTCATGTAAAATATGTCCACCGGAAGTGCCGACCAAAAAACCGGAAGTTGTCTCAAACATGGGTATTTTTGTCGAAAGTTAAGTGTATGATTAGTTGAGAATTATTAAGGTGTAGAATGGAATATTTATGCGATTGGAGCTCTTCGATCTCGACAGGAAGTAGTATAACGGAAGACCTACTCATCACTAGTAATGAGTTTCTAGTTATTGTTCTTTTTCTTACCGATTTTGTGCACGCGATTTCTCTAAAACGGTTGGATAGATTTTCATGAAACTTTCAGGAAAGATGTAAAATAGGATTGTCTAGATTGGTCTTTTTTTGGTTTTGCCAAAATCACTTCCGGTCGCAAGTTACGGCTGAATTTCCGTTTTTCAAATGACATTTTGTCCGGGCGTTTTCTCATAAACGGTTAAAGATTGAGACTTCAAACTTTCAGGGATGATAGATGGTGACATGTAGCTATGCAATATGGTATTATCATTGCCATCCGCCACTTCCGGCCGTCACCGGAAGTGAACAAAAGAAACGTCAAATTTCAAATTAATGCTTTTGAAACAAAACTTGCATAGATTAATTAGATATCTTTCGGAGTTTCAGAAAATGTTAGACTTACCGGAAGTTTAACCAGCAACTTCCGGTTTTTAGAGAAAAACTTCGAAAAAATTGTCTTTCTTTGTCCTCGTATATATCGTTTATTTATCAAACTTTTAATGCGATATTTACAGATTTTAATGACATCATCCATCTTAAGAGAACCCCGTAACACTATTTCAAATTTCACTTCTGGTCACAAGTTACGGCCGAATTTCCGTTTTTCAAATGATATTTTGTCCGGGCATTTTCTCATAAACGGTTAAAGATTGAGACTTCAAACTTTCAGGGATGATAGATTATGACTTGTAGCTGTGGAATAAGGTATTATTTTTGCCATCCGTCACTTCTGGTCGTCAACGGAAGTGAACAAAAGAAACGTCAAATTTCAAAATTATGCTTTTGAAACAAAACTTGCATAGATTAGTTAGGTCTCTTTCGGCGTTTCAGAAAATGTTAGACTTACCGGAAGTTTAACCAGCAACTTCCGGTTTTCAGAGAAAAACTTTTAAAAAACGGTCTTTCTTTGTCCTCGTATATCTCTTTATTTATGAACCATTTAATACGATATCTACAGATGTTATTGACATTATCCATCTCAAAAGAACCATGCACCACTATTTCAAAATTCACTTCCGGTCACAAGTTGCGGCCGAATTCCTGTTTTTCAACTGATATTTTGTCCGGCCGTTTTCTCAAAAATTGTTGAAGATTGAGTCTTGCGACTTTCAGGGATGATAGATGGTGACTTGTTGCTCTGTAATAAGGTTTATCATTGCGATCCGTCACTTCCGGCCGTTACCGGAAGTGAACAAAAGAAACGTCAAATTTCAAATTCATGCTTTTAAAACAAAACTTGCATAGATTTATTAGGTATCTTTCGGAGTTTCAGAAAATGTTAGACTTACCGGAAGTTTAACCAGCAACTTCCGGTTTTTAGAGAAAACCTTTGAAAATTGGGTATTTCTTTGTCCTCATATACGTATAATGTATCTCGCTTATTAACCATGATATTCAATACGATATTTACAGATATTATTGACATTATCCATCGCTAGGAAACCCTTTCATACTATTTCAAAATTCACTTCCGTTTTTCAAATTACAATTTGTCCGGGCGTTTTCTCATAAACAGTTAAAGATTTATTCTTCAAACTTTCAGGGATGATAGATGGTGACTTGTAGCTCTGTAATAAGGTTTATCATTACGATCCGTCACTTCCGGTCGTCACCGGAACTGAACAAAAGAAACGTCAAAGTTCAAAATTATGCTTTTGAAACAAAACTTACAGAGATTAATTGGGTCTCTTTCGGAGTTTCAGAAAATGTTAAGCTTACCGGAAGTTTAACCTACAACTTCCGATTTTTAGAGAAAAACTTCGAAAAATTTGTCTTTCTTTGTTCTCGTATATCTCGCTTACCTATCAACTTTATATTACGATGTTTACAGATATTATGGACATTATCCATCTCTAAGACACGTTTAATACTATTTAAAAATTCACTTCCGGTAGCGAGATAAGACCGAATTTCCGTTTTTCAAATGACATTTTGTCCAGGCGTTTTCTCATAAACGTTTAATGATTGAGTGTTGAAACTTTCAGGGATGATTGGTGGTGACTTGTAGCTTTTCTAATAAGATTTATCATTGTCATCCGTCACTTCCGGCCGCCACTGAAAGTGAACGAAAGAAATGTCAAATATTAAATTTACGCTTTTGAAACAAAATGTCCATGGAATAATTAAGTGTCTTCTGAAGTTTCAGAAAATGTTACACTTACCGGAAGTTTAAACAACAACTTCCGGTTTTTGGAGAAAAACTTTGAAATTCTTTTTCAAAATTAAATTCCGTTCACAAGATACATGTATGTTCGATTTCCGTTTTTTAAAAGACTGGGCGTTTTCTCATAAGCAGTCAAAGATTGAGTCTTAAAACTTTCAGGAATGTTAGATGGTAACTAGAAGATGTACCTAACGTGTTTCAATTTTGTTGCCATCACTTCCGTCGTCCACCGGAAGTAGCTTACAAATATGTAATTTTTCAATTTTTTTTCCATTTCTAATGCTCACAACATTGTCTAATAGAGTGTAGTTAGTCAAACCATTTCCACCGGAAGTTGGATGTTCGAAACCGGAAGTTGTCTTTAAAAAATCAGTATTTTTCATCGAAACTTTAAGTGGAGAATCCCGCACGCTCAATATGGAATTTTCGATCGTTCTATGGACTTCCGAGACACCAGAAGTGAAGAACATAAAACTGGAAGTTGTTAATAATTGATAAATCATATCTCTTACATGTTTATCGCTCTATTTTTTGAGAATTTAAGTTTTTATTCCTTGCATGTACAGTTGTTCTTCACAAATATCCAAGTCAAGATCTTATCTCGTCAGAAATCGGACAGAAGATCCACTCGTTGCTCTAGTTATTATTTTCCTTGGTAATCCCCTAGATTTTCTAAGCCATTTCTCGATCGATTTTAATGAAATTTTTAGCAAAGATGTCGTTTGTTGAAGAGACTTTGCATGCCAATTTGTGAGCGAAACTTCACTTCCGGTCGATAATTTTCTCTCTATTAGTGATTTTTTGGATGCCCGAATTGTCCACCTATCTCCTCCGTAACTATCAAAGCTATCTTGTCTAAAAATTTCAATACTCTAGTATTGAAATTTTTAGACAAGATATAGTAATCATTCTAGATGTTCTAATGGTCTTCGATTTGACCGGAAGTGATTCGCCTAAACGCTCGCCTGGACCTGAAAAAATGGATGAGAAAATTTTCCATTGATTTCTGTGAGTTTTGATATTTGATGTAGATTATCTCTTTTGTATGCAATATTTTGTTAAGACATGTATAACAAAAAGAATGCACTTTTACAAGATCTTTCTGTTCATGTGAGGAAAAAAGGGCTGACCCCTCACAAAAGGGGTCTAGAATGGCTCAAAGTCTCACTCATATCTTCTAAACCATCAACATTTTGTGAACAATTGTAGAACATAAAATGTTCATGACAATTACTATCTACACATATAATTGTTTTGGTCATATATTACGTAATTAAGGATTTAAGGGGCCAAAAAGAGTCAATATTTCGACTCCTCTAGCTTGAAAACAACAAATATTTTGAAAAGCATTATTGAATAAAAGTTTTTTTTTTTATCTCTTATATCTTGAAATGGACAAATATTATTGAATAAAAGTTGTTCAGAATAATGCTCTTCAGAAAATGCACTTTTCATTTTTTCGCTAAATCCTCCCATTGGGGAGTTACAGGGTCGGCCTCTATGAAATACTTATTTTAATAACTTGAAAACGGTAGAATTTCTGAGTACTTATTGAACAAAAAATATTTGAAAACACAAGATCTTTCTTTTGATTTTAAGAAAAAGGGGCTGGCCCTTCAAATAAGGGGCCGAGAGGGGTAAAAAGTATTTTCTAGATATTTTAAAAACTAAATCATTTCTACAGAATTTATATCCAAAATTATACATCTTGAAGATATACTGACTAGGAACTGTATAAATATCTATTGTAATGTGTTTAAAAAATATATTTAGAACAAAATGACAACCATTTGTGGCAACTGTGGAATTCTAAAAGAGGGGATGAAGACTTGTGGTAGGTGCCGCCAGGTGTATTACTGCAGCAGAGAATGTCAGAAAATGGACTGGAAGGCGGTCCACAAAGCACAGTGCCACGGAACATTGGATGGTGTACCAGATGAGAGATGCGATCACAAATGTCTCCCCGATTCGTCGGAACTCGATGTATGTAAACTACATGTATGTGCCTATTGTGGGGTGAAAGAAAATCTTAAAAAGTGTGGACGTTGTTTAGGTGTCGTGTATTGTTCAAAATCGTGCCAATCACGAGACTGGTCACAACACAAGATTATATGCAAGAAGAATGATAATATTGTCGACGTGATCAGGACCGACGGTTTTAAAAAACAACTTGAAAAGACAAAATCAGACAGACTTCGATCCCAAACAGTCCGACACCAGAATACTGCACGTGTGTCTGGTTTTGGAAATGCATTCCAGATGTTTGCCCCGTCACCCATGATGAGGAGAGATTTCGCCGATCTCTCGTTAAAGAAATCAACCACAAAGATTCACAGAAAACAGGCAAAACTGTATGCGGAACGCAAGTTTCCCATGCAGTGTATCATCGAGGACATTGAGAAAATACCACAGGAATTTTCTATCAATTTTGGTGTAGCCCGAATATCGTTCGTCGGTTTCATATCCAGATATCACCATTACAGAGCACGCCACTGTGTGTATATTCAAGTAAGGTATTCTTTTTAATTTCATCATGTTCTTAAAACAAATCAACGGAAAAAGCAGCAGTATCGGAAATGATATCGATTGTGGTACTGATAAAGCATACTTGCATAAGATAATAAAACGGGGTTTCATCTGTTTACTTAATATTTTCAGGATAGAAATGAGGAGGAGATTTACCTGGGATTTTACCTTGATTACGACGACCCCTACCCGTATTTTACGTGGGGAGATGTCCGTCCCGGCAGGTTTATCTGCCTTCACGACCCATGCATTCATTTTTTTCTGGATGGATCTATCGGAATTCGAGTGGACAACAGCAGCGAGGTGTTCATATTTGACGTCTGATCGTGGATTTTCGTTGATTTTGTTGAGTGACACTAATCACTTGCAACCTTTTGACGTCAAGTTTGTTCCAGCAGGAACTTAAATAATAAAGATTAGTGATTATAAAGATCGTGAATTTATGTACAATAACTTTTGCATGGTACGCTCCATGATTCTTCACCACATTTCATCTTCACGTTGTATTTCCAATGATTTGATAATTATTTTTACGTTGAAATTTTAATTTTTGAAACTGCATCGAAGTTAAGGTTGTATATTCATGTTGCTGTGTGATTGTGCCCTATGTATCCTTTGGACATAAGACCACATTTGGGACATATTTCACATGCATTGTTCACTAATTACCTTCGTTATATAACTGCCATTTTTCTAAACGATGTTTTGATTCCCAACTGCATTTCGCACCTATCATTCGATACATGGATTTCACACCTATTCTCGGTACATAGATTACGACCTATCATCATGCACTCAAAACCAGCTCACTGGTACATAGGTACAAATATATACATAATTATGTAAACTATGATTGGGCCTATAGGTTAGGGTCACGAAAAATACAACTAGATATTGAAAAATAAAAATAAGTTTATAGTTAGGTGTAAGTAAATTAGTTCAGGAAAAGGTGGTAGCAGTAAAAATCCTTTTAAACCTCCGGTACATGGATCCATCATTACGTCGTAATTTTGGGCCCAGGGGGCATAACAGCAGGACAGCTTATAAAGAAAGAAATTTCAGAAAAGATTACAACATTAACTACAGAGTGCATTAACTGCAAACTACATGTGGATGTAGCAAGTGGGGGAAACGAGTACATATATGATTTGTAAATCGGGTGTATGCATAAGTAGATAGACAATATCATTGCTATACCAACATATGAATAATAACTAGAAGGAGTTTTGCAGTTTTAAAGCATTACCTCTTTTTCTGAAAGTTTTAACTAAATATTCACTAAATTTGACAATTACTGGTTTGTCTTTATTAATTATCATCCAAGTAAACCCTTATTTGTTAAATAGATAAAAATTTTGTTGAGCTTGTATATATCATGAAAAAACATTTTTCTCTCTTCAACATAGAATGGACAAGCAGTGAGGAAATGAAATTCATCTTCTATACAATTCTTTTGTTTCTTTCTAGAGGAATCTTCTGACCAGTAAATAAAAATAAATGCTTATTCGGTATATACATACATACAAACATACAGACATAGACACCAAGGATAACCCATGAAAGCTCGAAAACTTATTTCCAATGGGATCCTTTGATGCACGGATGTTTGCTCTAGGGGGTCATTTATTAGGGAGGAAACCAGAGTACCCGGAGGGTACGTGTCCGAGCGGGCGACCGCCATACCCTCTGACATACAACCACTGCCGATCACGGGGATCGAAATCGGGTCGCAGCGGTGAGAAGCGAGAGCGCTACCCGGTATTGCTTTTTACGAATTTATATCTTCCTCTTTCAATTCGTAGGTCATATGTATCACCATTTTATGTTTTCCTTTCAATATTTCTTCTTGGAGATCAGATGTATCCTACACAAATGACTCGTAACGTAAGAGGGAAATCGTCGATAGGTCGAATGCCGAGTTGAATTGAGAAGCTTTACGCCAAATTATTCGTTTTTGTCCCTGAATACACCCCCACCCACCCATTTATTCTCTTTCTTGGCTAAACATAGACCGCCGCCAACTTAAGACATGTTTTATTAGAATACACAAAATATAAAATAGATTCAGTTGTTTGGTCACTATTTCATATAACTGTAAGCACTAAATAGAATACATGCAATGTTTTAAATGCAGTTTTTTTCTGTTTACTTTATAGATACAAATATCGTTTTTGAAAATACATGAATATCGACTGCAACGTTTCACGCCGGCTATTATTTCGTGAAGCACGTTAGCGCTTTTTGAGAAGTATGTCAGCGTGAAGCGTTAATTGCAGTGCATTCACACTATCGTGTATTTCTAAAACTGAAATTCACCGTTGTATTTACATTCTGCTTTCTATACTGTCGGAATATTCCTAGCCATTAAAATACGTACTAGATTTATCAACAGTCATATGTATCCTCACAACATGAGAGAATGGCTATCACTACAATTTGGAAAGATATCAAAGACAAAAACACTGGAAATGTAAATCAGAGCAAGTATTCATGAGCGGATGGGGCTTTGATGGAAATATGTGTCCCGTCTATTGATTGTCTGTTCTCTCTATTGATTGTCTGATCTCTCTATTGATTGTCTGATTTCTCTATTCATTGTTTGTTCTCTCTATCGATTGTCTGATCTCTCTATTGATTGTCTGATCTCTCTATTGATTGTCTGATCTCTCTATTGATTGTCTGTTCTCTCTATTGATTGTCTGATCTCTCTATTGATTGTCTGATCTCTCTATTGATTGTCTGATCTCTTGTCTATTGATTGTCTGATCTCTCGTCTATTGATTGTCTGATCTCTCTATTGATTGTCTGATCTCTCTATTGATTGTCTGATGTCTCTATTGATTGTTTGTTCTCTCTATTGATTGTCTGATCTCTCTATTGATTGTCTGATCTCTCTATTGATTGTCTGTTCTCTCTATTGATTGTCTGATCTCTCTATTGATTGTCTGTTCTCTCTATTGATTGTCTGATCTCTCTATTGATTGTCTGATCTCTCTATTGATTGTCTGATCTCTCTATTGATTGTCTGTTCTCTATTGATTGTCTGATCTCTCTATTGATTGTCTGATCTCTATTGGTTGTCTGATCTCTCTATTGATTGTCTGATCTCTCTATTGATTGTCTGTTCTCTATCGATTGTCTGATCTCTCTATTGATTGTCTGATCTCTCGTATATTGATTGTCTGATCTCTCTATTGATTGTCTGATCTCTCTATTGATTGTCTGATCTCTCTATTGATTGTTTGTTCTCTCTATTGATTGTCTGTTCTCTCTATCGATTGTCTGATCTCTCTATTGATTGTCTGATCTCTCGTCTATTGATTGTCTGATCTCTCTATTGATTGTCTGATCTCTCTATTGATTGTTTGTTCTCTCTATTATTGATTGCCTGATCTCTCTATTGATTGTCTGATCTCTCTATTGATTGTCTGATCTCTTGTCTATTGATTGTCTGATCTCTCGTCTATTGATTGTCTGATCTCTCTATTGATTCTCTGATCTCTCTATTGATTGTCTGATGTCTCTATTGATTGTTTGTTCTCTCTATTGATTGTCTGATCTCTCTATTGATTGTCTGATCTCTCTATTGATTGTCTGATCTCTCTATTGATTGTCTGATCTCTCTATTGATTGTCTGATCTCTCTATTGATTGTCTGATCTCTCTATTGATTGTCTGATCTCTCTATTGATTGTCTGTTCTCTATCGATTGTCTGATCTCTCTATTGATTGTCTGATCTCTCGTATATTGATTGTCTGATCTCTCTATTGATTGTCTGATCTCTCTATTGATTGTCTGATCTCTCTATTGATTGTTTGTTCTCTCTATTGATTGTCTGTTCTCTCTATCGATTGTCTGATCTCTCTATTGATTGTCTGATCTCTCGTCTATTGATTGTCTGATCTCTCTATCGATTGTCTGATCTCTCTATTGATTGTTTGTTCTCTCTATTATTGATTGCCTGATCTCTCTATTGATTGTCTGATCTCTCTATTGATTGTCTGATCTCTCTATTGATTTTCTGATCTCTCTATTGATTGTCTGATCTCTCGTCTATTGATTGTCTGATCTCTCTATTGATTGTCTGATGTCTCTATTGATTGTTTGTTCTCTCTATTGATTGTCTGATCTCCCTATTGATTGTCTGATCTCTCGTCTATTGATTGTCTGTTCACTCGTCTATTGACACATAGAGAGAAACGGTCCATGAATACATGTTCCATCTAGATAAGCTTTCTATTATAGCTAAACATTGAGAATAAAAGTATCCGGATGTTTGCAGATGTCTAACAATCTTAGGATTGTCTTAAGATACATGTAGGACAGTTTTGTGACAGATCTATGGGGGGATATTATAACAATTTTTGTTCTCAATGTGGATTTTACTCATAAATTGTTTTGTGAAACTGGCCCATGTACAATATGATAGTGTTCTAATTTCCTCCTTCAGTATACGTCAATGTTACATGTACGTAATGGGTATATGCCGAATACTGTTCTATATGTAAAATTATCAGACGTCTGATAATTTTACATATAGAATTGTATGAGGCATATATCTTACTAAATACATGTTTCATACCTCGAACAAAAGATTTTTGGGCAATTAGATTTTGGAACGCAGTTCGCAGTTCACTATACGCAATTCAATAGTGAACTGCATTCTAGAACGAAGTTCGCAATTCAAATTTCTATATGAATAAAAAAAAAACACATCACACTGGAATTATAACGATGGGGTGCCAGTTACCAACCCCAAAAACTGTGAAGAAATGGTGATGGTAATCTCTCTAGTTACCGAGACCCGCCCCTCCAATTTTTATGCATAACACATTACAGTTAGTGAATAAACATCGGGTTCGGAATCATCGAAGACCTCGTTTGATGATACCGAATCCGATGTTTATTCAATAAGTGTAATCCGTTATGTTTAAAAATTAGGGGCTGATCTCCGTAACTAGTGAGAGTAACATCACCATTTCTTCACAGTGGTGGGAGAGGACCACTAATACCCTATCCCCAAAATTTCAATCCCCGGGGTAGGGGTTTTCGATGAATCCGAACCCGATGTTTATTCACTAACTGTAATGCATTATGCATAAAAATTGGAGGGGCGGGTCTGAAAATTTGGGGGTAAGGTATAGGTCATCCACTCCCACTACTGTAAAGAAATGGTGATGGTACTCTCGCTTTTGAAGGAGATTCGCCCCTCTATTTTTTAAGCATAGTGTATTACACTTAGTGAATAGACATCGGGGTCGAAATCATCGAAGGCCCCTATCCCGGGGACTGAAATTTTGGGGGTAAGGTATTAATCGTCCACTGCCACCACTGTGAAGAAATAGTGATGTTACTCTCTCTAGTTACGGAGATCCGCCCTCCATCTTTTATGCAAACGCATTACACTACGTGAATAAACATCTGGTTTGAAATCATCGAAGACCCCTACCCCGGGGACTGAAATTTTGGGAGTAGGGTATTAGTGGTCCTCTCCCACCACTATGAAGAAATGGTGATGTTACTCTCTCTAGGTACGGGGATCCGCACCTACAATTTTTATCCATAATGCATTACACTAAGTAAATAAACGTCGGGTTCGGAATCATCGAAGACCCCTATTCCGGGAACTGAAATTTTGGGGGAAGAGTATTAGTGGTCCTCTCCCACCACTGTGAAGAAATGGTGATGGTTTTCTCTGTAGTTATGAAGATGCGCTCCGCCAACTTTTTTTAATAACCCAATACAGGTAGTGTATAAAAATCGGGTTCGGAATCATCGAAGACCCCTACCCTGGAGACTGAAATTCTGGGGGTAAGGTATTAGTTGTCCACTGCCATCACTATGAAGAAATGGTGATGTTACTCCCTCTAGTTACTGAGATCCGCTCCTCCATTTTTTATGCATAACGCATTACACTACGTGAATAAACATCGGGTTCGAAATCATCGAAGACCCCTACCCCAGGGACTGAAATTTTGGGGGTAAGGTATTAGTGGATCTCTCCCACAACTATGAAGAAATGGTAATGGTACTCTCTCTCTCTAGTTACGGAGATCCGCCCTTCCAATCTTTATGCATAATGCATTACACTAAGTGAATAAACATCGGGTTCGAAATTATAGAAGACCCCACCCTAGGGACTGAAATTTTGGGGGAAGGGTATTAGTGGTCCTCTCCCACCACTGTGAAGAAATGGTGATGGTATTCTCACTAGTTATGGAGATCCGCTCCTCCAACGTTTTTTAATAACGCATTACACTTAGTGAATAAACATCGGGTTCGGAATCATCGTAGACCCCTATGCCGGGGACTGAAATTTAGGGGGTAAAGTATTAGTTGTCCACTGCCACCACTGTGAAGAAATGGTAATGTTACTCTCTCTAGTTACGGAGATTCGCCCCTCCAATTTTTAACATAATGAATCACACGTAGTGAGTAGACAAAGGGTTGGTAATCATCGAAGACCCCTACCCCGGGGAATGAGAATTTGTAGTTAGGTCTACCCCTACTACTGTGAAGAAATGGTAATGGTACTTTCTTTTGTTATGGAGATCCCCATTCAATTTTTATTGATAACGCATTACACGCATAGAATAAACATCGGGTTCGGAATCATCGAAGACCCCTACTTATATTTGAAAGGTCCACAAAAGGAGTGTGGAGGTAAGGAAAGGGACCCCTTGGGCTCTCCTTTTTGCCCTTAGTTTTGGACTGAAGGGGTAGCAAATTGGGCCTCGCGAAGGTGTCTCCACTTTTCAGACCTCTTTAATAGTTGAGTATGGTGTTTGAACAAAATGAAACTGATACAAGGATAGAGAACAACGAAGACAAACTCGAAAGGGTTAGCATATGCCTTTATGGGCAATTCAGCTCACCTGAAAGTTCCTAATCTTAGATAATATAGGGTCATAACGAAGGCAAATATCAACTTGGCATCTGAAACCTGGACTGTTTTGGCCATAGAGACTTGGGCCTCCTGTTGGACTTTTGCGAGATGGGCTGACTTTTACAGTCAACGGCTGACTTTGACACGAGCATATAATATGGAAACCTTTTCGTGACATATATGTATGAACCGATGCAATGTACAGAAATGGTCAAGTTGTCCAAATATTATAGAGTTGTTCCAGTTCATTTCCATACTCATACACTTTCTAAAACAGTAAAGTCTATGTGACCTAATATCCCCATAAATATTTTTAGGTCACCTGACCCAATGCAATTGGTAAGCATCCGTCGTCGTGCGCCGTGTGTGAACGCTTGACCATTCTTAACTTCTTCCTGATAACTGCCATTTATTTTACTTTTTTCAAATTTGGTATGAAGCATCTAAGTTGAAGTCAGCATTTCGCAAATTATATGGTCGTTATAACGATCTAGTTCGTCAATACAACCTCACATTGGGTCAAATGCTGTCTGACGTGTTTCATACCGATTGTTAAGCCGTTCTTGGCACACCGATTTTGACTGCGGATAACTCCGTTTACCTGATCAGAATATAGGGCTCACGGCGGGTGTGACCGGTCAACAGGGGATGCTTACCCCACCTAGGCACCTGATCCCACCTCTGGTGTGTCCAGGGGTCCGTGTTTGCCCAACTATCTATTTTGTATTGCTTGTAGGAGTTATGAGATTGATCACTGTTCGTTATTTTCACCTTGCATCTATGGGACAAGGCGGTATAAAGTAAATTTCAGGACTTCTGCAACATTGACTAATGTTATAAAAGTTTCCTTACATCTGTAAGAAAAACTGAAAACATAGATTTGGTCATGTAGAGCTGGAAGGCCTCTACCGGAATTGTAAATTTCATGATATCCGGGGTAGACGTTCTGACTCCAGGACGGGGCCAAACTGGGTACTAGTATATAGTGTTTATGTGTAAACCATTTAAATAGCATATATCTTCTTCAATGCTATGCTGTGGGCCTCTTGTTTGTTAAATATTTAGATGAAATAATTCCAGTTCCATCCCCGCCAAGCTCTGTTTTATATGTCAGTAACGAAAAGATTAATCGGAGACTGGGACAAGACTTATGGCATTCATAACGTACTAGGATTACTTTTCAATATTTACGTACTTCATATTGGATAGAATGAATAGATATAAAAATCAACGGGGTTCGAATTCACTACTACTTAACATGGCTATTTCTACAAACAAATATGACTTTTCGGTTCACATGCGGCTTAAATAAATGTTTGGACAGAAATATATTGGGAAAATATGGTAGGATTTTTTTTTTATTATCATGCAAGAATACAGCGACCTGCACCGTAAATCGAAAGTTCTTATGAGGGGTGGATTTTTGGCTCTCTGGTGTGTCCAAATATTTTCCCCAGAGAGCTACAGTTTGATTGAATAAAGCTGTATAACAACTTCATACATTTTTATGATAAAATAAAACGCAAAACTCCTGCATAATAAACTTACATTCGATTTATCATGATGCAATGATTTTTTTTGTTCAAGTTTAAACAATGAATCAAGGTATCTGTGCAAGTTAAAATTTTATACCCAGGTATGCATGCATAAATGAAATGAATTAATAGCCTTGTGTTTTTATATTTTGACAACTTCTTTAACAGGCCTACTGTAATAGTATTGTAACGTGCAGCGATCTGAATACGCACGCCGTTGCTTAGAGAGAGACTCTACCATATCACTAGAAAAGCTAACTCACTAGCGATGTAGTAAACATTCTCTACATACTGTCTGCTACACATCCCCCGCTCAAGGAAGCGTCATCCCGAAGCTTAGCTTGGGTCTTTTCTGATTTTTGGCACCTCTTCAGCAAAATCATCTGCCGTTCACGACGACAACCGTCGTCGTCCCAGGACGAAACCACTTGCGTGCATGGGTTCAATGTTCCAAACATACTCTACCTGAAGCAAGCCTCTGGACAGCCAAACACCAGAGTCACTACACTATCACCATTTTGTAACGTGCAGCGGTTTGAACACGCTCGTCTTTGCTTAACTTGTGTGATCAAGAGAAATCACCAACAAAGCTAGGTCAAGAGCGAGGCAGACGTTCCCTATATACTGTCTAACAATTCGACATTGCATATATTTAACGATATCGTGCTTCCATACAATACCCAGGTTTAAATGTCCAAGTCAGCCCTTGACTGTGAAAGTCAGTCGTTCTCGCAAAAGTCCGTTTCTCCCCAGAAAGCCCGAACGTCACGGGGACTTTCTCCTCTCCCATGAGTACCAAATTTTAAATCCAGGCGAGCTTTGTGCTGATGCAGGAGCTCCATTCCCACATAATCTGATCCTCTAGGGGAGCCACATAGGCTTGAAAACTGTATTCCACATTTCCTAGGCGCATATCCACAGAACCGGTGATAAATCCTCTCATCCTTGCGTTGTTCGCCAGCCTGCACAAGGGTGACAGTCATGTTGCTTTATGAGCGACTTGGGATCAAGTTCCTCCTAGATCATGGTGAAAATAACACTGACCGTATTACCTGTGTTCACTACTGCTTGCAGTTCCACTCCCTGGATTGTCATTTCTACAATGGATCATGTGGTCGGGCGTAATTGCCCAACGCGGGCAAAGAAGTCTCTGTAGGGCCCAGAAGCATGCTAGCAGGGCATGTCATCCATCTCCTCCGCTGCTTAGCCAAAAACCATCTCCAACCCATTTTTCTCCTCTGGCTGAGAAACTTCCTGCGTCGCTGCTTCCGGGCATTTCTCAAGCGTCTCATTATCCACGTCCTCCTCCTGAACAGGTGACATCTCCTGATCTGGTTAATACTCCAGGTCCCTTTCACCAAACCCTTTCAGCTCTGGCACTGCACTATCCTATGGGAATTCGAACCTGTCTGGAACACATGACTCATCCATGGAGAAGGCTTCAAACTTGTCGTCTTCCCACCCGATGATTTAGTATCCAGATTTCTCCTTCTCCTTTGGTGCCTCCAGGAACCGGACTCGGATCCTGTTGTTCTTTAAATGACGCACACAATTGAGTGCATGGTTGTCCCTTTTTCCCGATTACTTTTTTTGCTTTGCCAGTGCCCGATACCAATATCGTGGGCCTTTGCGAAGAGCACTCCGGTGTCAGCATCCATACATCTCCGTGGATAGACCCCTCTTTAGCCAACGGTGGATGGATCATCGCTCCCTGTCTCGGAATTCTCCCTAGGCTTCACCGTTGCCTTCTGGGTGCATCCTTCCAATTGAGCTACCGTCAGCCCCTCTTGAAATAGACAGCAGCCCCAGACTTGAAGCACCCGAGGGTTTCTGTTCATGCCCTGCTGTGATGAATGGTACATCTGGGGGAAGGATTCTGCCCCGCAGTTCCTTCTCCAGTTCCTCATTTCTCAGACATGTCCCTTAAATCCTTCAATGACGTTGTCCCCACCGGTTGCTGGACCTCCTCCTGGACTACCATACTCATTTCCTTCATGGGCTTAAATTGACTTGGTTTATCGGGAATGCTGGTAGTACTGCATCCTGTCCATACATGTAGCTTCCTTTACAGTCTTAGATCTACCATCCAGGGCGTACAAAACTGCATCTCGATCCTCGACTATAAAACAGCCGAGCAATGAAATGTGAATGCACATCAGGCACAAATGGAAAAGCATGTATCGCTAAGGTGAGGACCCGGTCCGCCCACTGGTTCAGCGATTCTCCCACACTGAGAAACTGACTGGAAATTCATCTGATATATGCACTGACGATTTGAAGCACTTCTCGAAACGTCTCAAGATCTCAGCCAGTGAGAGGTTATCGTCCATCTCCAACAACAAGGTGTAATAGTCGCTCGAAGTGTCATTTAAGGAGAAGTAGAATTGGTTGTGATGCTCCATCTCTTTCAATTGTTCATTGCAAGCTAGCCGAACAATCTTGTGGAAGAAGAATTTCCAAGTAGATTTCCCATCATACCGCAGATCCGTGTACCTAGGCGAGTTTCTACTCTTGCCAATCGCGTGTTCTCCTGCATAAGAGTACCGGGGACCTGGACGGGGGTGTGGGGTACTTGGGTTAGCCCCCGGGCGGAACGCCTAGAGAAAAGCGTTTGTGATTCTGGTTCACCTAAATGTAACTGGGGCGGAACGTTGGTTACTCTACCCCCTTTACATCCCCCTACAAACAGTGGTACCAGGCTGTGCCTGAAAAAGAGCATATGGCCCCTGCTAATGATATAGGACGGTCATGGCAACGATGTGGTGCATATATGTGCCCGCATATCCACAAACCACGGGGGATACCAAGGATTAGGCATGCTGGGCACTCCCCCACACCTAGAGTCAAGGAAATGGAATGCGTAGCTTTTGCGATGTTGTACTGCATGGTAAAGGGCCAGAGGATCCTTTGAGATCAGGACAATGGAGGGACTTCAGGACCTGGTGAGTTCCAAGAATAACCCCGACTCCAACAATAGGGCAACTAGGGGATACGGCCTTGGTGCAGGGATATGCTGGCGATGACTAAGAACCCCTGATACAAACCGTGACCGTACTGGCTTGGGGTCTGGTCATCAACCTATCGGTGAGGGGATTGGGCTGATCTCTCCAACACTGGAATGAAGATATGCGGTTATTGGGGTATGATATTCTGGGAGATTGCCAGAACTGGGTATGTAACCCACGACTGTATAGTCGTAGTAGGCCTCACTGGGATATCGGGCATAACTGACCCCCTCCCCCATGGGAGACGAGTAGTCGTCAGCCAACCTATCTAAGTCCTTAAAACTAGAACTTTTCGTAGGCGAAGCGAAACTAATCAAGTTATCCGGGGAGTCGCACCTACACTATGGATCCCCATCTAAAATCTAAACTGTCAATCTCCTGAAAAATGAACCGGGGACCAGTAAACCTCATCCCTACAATTGCCACCCCTGAACCCTCCACCCCCTCCCCCGAACAAAAAGGCAAGGACGGAGAGAAATAATCACTTAGGGTCTATCATACCGCCATGGGCACTTCCACTCCGTGGGTTGTCTAAACTAAAGCCTACATTGTCTCCCAACCTACTCATGTGTAAGTACGGGGATATGGGGTTATGTCGCGCTACCGCTGGGGTATCCGGGGAGGGGCACAAGCCCAACAAAGAAGATACCTCATCCATAGACAAATGCACCACCCTCATACACAAAAATATACAAAGCTATTATTAAAATTTGTATTACAAAATGTCTAAATAATTTATTCTATCTGTCTAAAACAATTACTAAACCTCAATTTAATTCAAATTGAATAACATAAACTAAACTGAAAAACTCCGACAAAATGGCGGCAGACCAGCGTATTGCAGAGAAACAAATACTTTGCAATCCCCTATGGAGATAACTCCGTGGGCTGGAGTTAAAGTACCCCATAATTAATCATTAAAAAGCTCTGAAAATGGACCGAGACTCGGAAGGCCCAAGGTGGGACCCCAGCAGTAGCAAACTGAGGCGGAAAATGATAGTCCTAGGGTTTCCCCTTCTTACCTCCATACTCTTTTTGTGAACACTTCAACGATTAAGTTGTTATTAGTCTTCCTTATATATGATCTTACGTGATGGAAAATCATGACCTTTCAGGTGAGCTCAGTTACCCTTAAAGGCCAATTTGACCCCTTTGAAGGGTTCTATATTTGTGATTTCGTTGCCCTCTATCCTAATATCAAAATTGTTTTCTTTCATCACCCAATATTCAAACATAAGAAAATTCTGAAATGTTGCCCCACCCTTGGGATCGAGGCGTAAGGTTGTACTCCATCAGTTCAAAACTGAGGGCGGAAAATGATAGTCCGAGGGATCCCCTTCCTTGCGTGTATACTGCTTTTGCGTACTCTTCAAAGATTAATTTGTTATTACATCTACGGGGGTAGATTTCATTATGACCCTACATGATGTAAAATCAAGAACTTTCAGGCAAGCTCAATTGTCCTTATAGGCCTATGTGACCTTTTAAATGTTGTATATGTTTGACTTTGTTGTTCTCTATCCGTCTATAAGCTTTCTTTTTTTTTCATTACCAAATAATCAATTATTAGAGAGGTCTGAAAAGTGGTCCCACCTTTATGAGGCCCCAGGTAATGTGACTCCTTGTATGGGTTCTATATGTTTAACGTCATTGTTCTTTACCCTTTATCAGTTTTGTTTTATTCCAACACCCTATAGTCAATTATTAGATAGATCTAAAAAGTGGCCCCACCTTTGGAAGACCCCAGGTGGTACCCATACAGCCCTAAACTAATGGCGGAAAATGATAACCTTAGGGAACCCCTTACTTGTCTACATACTCATTTAGCGGACTCTTCAAAGATTAAGTTGTTATTAGCCTTCATTATGACCCTACATTATGTAAAATTAGGAATTTTCAATTGAGCTCAATTGTACTTTAAGGCCTATGTGACCTTTTAAAAGGACCTTGTTCTCTACCCGTCTATCAGCTTTCTTTTCATTCATCATCCAATATTCAATTATTAGAGAGGTCTGAAAAGTGGTCCCACCCATGGGAGTCCAAAGGGGGTACCCCTACAGCCCCAAACTGAGAACGGAAAACAATAGCTTTAGGGATCCCTCTTCTTGCCTGCACACTCCTTTTGTGGATTCTTCAAAGATTAAGTTGTTATTGGCCAACATTATGACCCTACATGAAATTATCACCCTACATGTACATGTAAATTCATGAATTTTCAGGTGAGCTCAATATTGCCCTTAAAGCCCTATCTGACTCTTTTAAAAGTTCTATATGCTTGACTTCATTGTTGTCTAGTCCTTTATCAGTTTTGTTTTATTTCAATACCCTACAGACATTTATAAGAGAGGTCTGAAAGGAGACCATACTCTTGGAAGACCCCAGGTGGCACCCCTAAAGCATCAAACTGAGGGCGGTAAATGATACATGTAGTACTAGCCACCGGGGTAGTCGTCTTCAATGCTTCCGAACCCAATGTTTATTCACGTAGTGCATTGCATTATGAATAAGAATAGGAGGGCGGATCTACGTAACTATCAAAAGTATCTTTAACAAATTTTCACAATGGTGGGAGTGTACTACTAATACCCCACCCCCAAAATTTCAGTCCCCGGGGTAGGGGTCTTCGATAATTCCAAGCCCGATGTTTATTCATTAAATGTAATGAATTATGCATAAGAATTGGAGAAGCGGATCTCTGTAACTATAGAGAGTAACATCACCATTTCTTCACAGTGGTGAGAGTGGACCACTAATACCTTACCCCCAAAATTGCAGTCCCTGGGATAGGGGTATTTGATGATTCCAATCCCGCTGTTTAATCGCCAAATGTAATGCGTTATGCATGAAAAATGGAGGGACGCATCTCCATAACTACATGTAGTAAGAGTACCATCAACATTTCTTCACAGTGGTGGATGAGGACCAATAATACACTACCCCCAAATTTTCAGTCCCCAGGGTAGGGGTTTTCGATGATTCCGAACCCGATGTTTATTTACTTAGTGTAATGCATTATGTACAAAAATTGGAGGGACATATCTCCATAAATAGAGAGAGTACCATCTCCATTTCCTCATAGTGGTTGGATAGGACACCTAATACCCTATCCCTAAAATTTCAGTCCCCGAGGTAGGGGTCTTTGATGCTTACGAACCCGATGTTTATTCACTTACTGTAATGCGTTATGAATAAAAATTGGAGGGGCGGATATTTGTAAGTAGGGAGAGTAACATCACCATTTCTTCAAAGTGGTGGTAGAGATCCACAAATACCCTACTCCTAAAATTTCAGTCCCCGGGGTAGGGGTCTTCAACGATTCCGAACCCGATGTTTATTCACTTAATGTAATGCATTATGCATAAAAACTGGAGGAGCGGATCCCCGTAACTAGAGAGAGTAACATCACCATTTCTTCATAGTGGTGGTAGAGGACCACAAATACCCTACTACTAAAATTTCAGTCCCTGGGGTAGGGGTATTCGATGATTCCAATCCCGATGTTTAATCGCCAAATGTAATGCGTTATGCATAAAAAATGGAGGGACACACCTCCATAACTAGTAAGAGTACCATCAACATTTCTTCACAGTGGTGGATGAGGACCAATAATACACTACCCCCAAAATTTCAGTCCTCAGGGTAGGGGTCTTCGATGATTCCGAACCCGATGTTTATTTACTTAGTGTAATGCATTATGCACAAAAATTGGAGGGGCAGATTTCCGTAACAAGAGAGAGTACCATCACCATTTCTTCATAGTGGTTGGATAGGACACCTAATACCCTACCCCAAAAATTTCAGTCCCCGAGGTAGGGGTCTTCGATGATTCCGAACCCGATGTTTATTCACTTACTGTAATGCGTTATGCATAAAAATTGAAGGGGCGGATGTTTGTAAATAGGGAGAGTAACATCACCATTTCTTCATAGTGGTGGTAGATATCCACTAATACCCTACCCCTAAAATTTCAGTCCCTGGGGTAGGGGTCTTCGATGATTCCGAACCCGATGTTTAGACACTTAATGTAATGAATTATGCATAAAAATTGGAGGAGCGGATCTCCGTAACTAGAGAGAGTACCATCAACATTTCTTCATACTGGTGGGAGAGGACCAGAAATACCCTACTACTAAAATCTTAGTCCCCACGGCAGGGGCCTTCGATTATTCCGAACCCCATGTTTATTCACTTAGCGTAATGGGTTATGCGTAAAAAATGGAGGGGCAGATCTCAGTATCTAGAGAGAGTACCATCACCATCCTTTCACAATGGTTGGAGAGGACACCAAATACCCTACCTCCAAAATTTAAGTCCCCGGGGTAGTGGTCTTCGATGATTCCTAACCCGATGTTTATTCACTAACTGTAATGCGTTATCCAAAAAAAATTAGAGGAGCGGATCGACATAACTAGATGTTTATTCACTCACTGTAATGCGTTATGCGTTATGCATAAAAATTGAAGGGGCGGATGTTTGTAAGTAGGGAGAGTACCATCACCATTTCTTCACAGTGGTGGGAGAGGACCACTAATACCCTTCCCCCAAAATTTCAGTCCCCGAAGTAGGAGTCTTCAATGATTCGAACCCGATGTTTATTCACTTACTGTAATGCGTTATGCATAAGAATTGGAGGGGCGGATGTTTGTAAGTAGACAGAGTAACATCACCATTTCTTCATAGTGGTGGGAGAGGACCAATGATACCCTACCCCAAAAATTTCAGTCCCCGGGGTAGGGGTCTTCGATGATTCCGAACCCGATGTTTATTCAGTTACTGTAATGCGTTATGAATAAAAATTGGAGGGGCGGATGTTTGTAAGTAGAGAGAGAGTAACATCGCCAATTCTTCATAGTGGTGGGAGAGGACCACTAATACCCTATCCCCAAAATTTCAGTCCCTAGGGTAGGTGTCTTCGATGATTCCGAACCCGATTTTTATTCACATAGTGTAAAGCATTATGCATAAAAATTGGAGAGGCGGATATCAGTAACTACAGAGATTACTATCACCATTTCTTCATAGTGGTGGGAGAGCACCACTAATACCCTACTACTAAAATTTCAGTCCCTGGGGTAGGGGTATTCGATGATTCCAATCCCGATGTTTAATCGCCAAATGTAATGCGTTATGCATAAAAAATGGAGGGACGCATCTCCATAACTAGTAAGAGTACCATCAACATTTCTTCACAGTGGTGGATGAGGACCAATAATACACTACCCCCAAAATTTCAGTCCTCGGGGTAGGGGTCTTCGATGATTCCAAACCCGATGTTTATTTACTTAGTGTAATGCATTATGCACAAAAATTGGAGGGGCAGATTTCCGTAACTAGAGAGAGTACCATCACCATTTCTTCATAGTGGTTGGATAGGACACCTAATACCCTACCCCCAAAATTTCAGTCCCCGAGGTAGGGGTCTTCGATGATTCCGAACCCGATGTTTTTTCACTTACTGTAATGCATTATGCATAAAAATTGAAGGGGCGGATGTTTGTAAGTAGGGAGAGTAACATCACCATTTCTTCATAGTGGTGGTAGAGATCCACTAATACCCTACCCCTAAAATTTCAGTCCCTGGGGTAGGGGTCTTCGATGATTCCGAACCCGATGTTTAGTCACTTAATGTAATGAATTATGCATAAAAATTGGAGGAGCGGATTTCCGTAACTAGAAAGACTACCATCAACATTTCTTCATACTGGTGGGAGAGGACCAGAAATACCCTACTACTAAAATCTTAGTCCCCACGGCAGGGGCCTTCGATTATTCCGAACCCCATGTTTATTCACTTAGCGTAATGGGTTATGCGTAAAAAATGGAGGGGCAGATCTCAGTATCTAAAGAGAGTACCATCACCATCCTTTCACAGTGGTTGGAGAGGACAACTAATACCCTACCTCCAAAATTTCAGTCCTCGGAGTAGGGGTCTTCGATGATTCCGAACCCGATGTTTATTCACTAACTGTAATGCGTTATCAAAAAAAATTAGAGGAGCGGATCGCCATAACTAGATGTTTATTCACTTACTGTAATGCGTTATGCATAAACATTGAAGGGGCAGATGTTTGTAAGTAGGGAGAGTACCATCACCATTTCTTCACAGTGGTAGGAGAGGACCACTAATACCTTACCCCCAAAATTTCAGTCCCCGAAGTAGGAGTCTTCGATGATTCCGAACCCGATTGTTTATTCACTTACTGTAATGCGTTATGCATAAGAATTGGAGGGGCGGATGTTTGTAAGTAGACAGAGTAACATCACCATTTCTTCATAGTGGTGGGAGAGGACCAGTAATACCCTACCCCAAAAATTTCAGTCCCCGGGGTAGGGGTCTTCGATGATTCCGAACCCGATGTTTATTCAGTTACTGTAATGCGTTATGAATAAAAATTGGAGGGGCGGATGTTTGTAAGTAGAGAGAGAGTAACATCACCAATTCTTCATAGTGGTGGAAGAGGACCACTAATACCCTATCTCAAAAATTTCAGTCCCTAGGGTAGGTGTCTTCGATGATTCCGAACCCGATTTTTATTCACATAGTGTAATGCATTATGCATAAAAACTGGAGGGGCGGATGTCAGTATGTAGAGCGAGTACCATCACCATTTCTTCACAGTGGTGGCAGTGGACGACTTATCCCTTACCTCCAAAATTTCAGTTCCCGGAGTAGGGGTCTTCGATGATTTCGAACCCGATGTTTATTCACTAAGTGTTATGCATTATTAAAAAAATGTTCGAGGAGCAGATATCCATAACTAGTGAGAGTACCGTCACCATTTCTTGATAGTGGTGGGAGAGGACCATTAATACCCTACCATCAAAATTTCAGTTCCCGGGGTAGGGGTTTTCGATGATTCCGAACCCGATGTTTATTCACATACATGTAGTTTAATGCATTATGCATAAAAATTGGAGGAGCGGATCTCCGTAACTAGAGAGAGTATCATCACCATTTCCTCATAGTGGTGGTAGAGGACAGCTTATACCCTACCCCCAAAATTTCAGCCCCCGGGGTAAGGTTCTTCGATGATTCCAAACTCGATGTTTACTCATTTAGAATAATCGGTTATGCATAAAAAATAGAGGGGCAAATATCCTTAAAAACCGAGAGTACCATCAGCATTTCTTTACAGTGGTGGGAATGGATGACCTATACCTTACCTCCAAATTTTCAGTCCCCGGAATAGGGGTCTTTGATGATACCGAACCCGATTTTTATTCACTTAGTGTAATCCGTTTTGCATAAAAATTTGAGGGGCGGATCTCTGTAACTAGAGAGAGTACCATCACCGTTTCTTCACAGTGGTGGGTGAAGACCACTAATACCCTACCCCAAAAATTTCAGTCCCCGGGGTAGGGGTCTTCGATGATTCCGAACTCGATGTTTGTTCACTAAATGTAATGCGTTATTAAAAAAAGTTGGAAGAGAGGATCTCCATAACTAGAGAGAGTACCATCCCCATTTCCTCGGGGTGGTGGGAGAGGACCACTAACATCCTTCTCTGAAAATTTCAGTCACTGGGGGAGGGGTTTTCAATGATTACGAACCCGATGTTTATTCACTTAGTGTAATGCATTATGCATGAAAATTGGAGGGGCGGATCTCCGTAACTAGAGAGAGTAACATCACCATTTCTTCATAGTGGTGGAAGAGGACCACTAATACCTTACTCCAAAAATTGCAGTCCCTGGGGTAGGGGTCTTCGATGATTCCGAACCCAATGTTTCTTCACTTAGTGTAATGCGTTATACATAAAAAATGGAGGGCGGATCTCAATAACTACAGAGATTACCATCACTTTTTCTTCACAGTGGTGGCAGTGGACGACGAATACAATACCCCCAAAATTTCAGTCCCCGGGGTAGGGGTCTTCATTGATTCCGAGCCCGATGTCTATTCACTAAGTGTAATGCATTATCCATTAAAAATAGAAAGGCGGATCTCCTTAAAAAGCGAGAGTACCATCACCATTTCTTTACAGTGGTGGGAGTGGATGACCTATACCTTGCCCCCAAATTTTCAGTCCTTGGGGTAGGGTTTTTTGATGATACCGACCCCGATGTTGATTCACTAAGTGTAAACCGTTATGTTTAAAAATTAGAGGCCGATCTCCGTAACTAGTGAGAGCACCATCACCATTTCTTCACAGTGGTGGGAGAGGACCACTAATACCCTACCCCCAAAATTTTAGTCCCCGGGGTAGGGATCTTCGATGATTCCGAACCCGATGTTTATTCACATACTGTAATGCAGTATGCATAAATATTGGAGCGGTGGATATATGTAACTAGAGAGAGAACTATCACCATTTCTTCATAGTGGTGGCAGCGGACAACTAATACCTTACCCCCAAAATTTTAGTTCCCGGAGTACGGGTCTTCGATGATTTCGAACCCGATGCTTATTCACTAAGTGTTATACATTATTAAAAAAAAGTTGGAGGAGTGGATCTCCATAACTAGTGAGAGTACCATCACCATTTCTTCACAGTGGTGGGAGAGGACCACTAATACCCTACCCCTAAAATTTCAGTCCCTGGGGTAGCGGTCTTCGATGATTCCGAAACCCGATGTACATTCACTAACTGTAATGCGTTATGCATAAAAATTGGACAGGCCGATCTCCGTAACTGGAGAGATTACTATCACCATTTCTTCACAGTGGTGGCAGTGGACGACTAATACCTTACCCCCAAAATTTGGGTCCTCGGGGTCGGGGTCTTTGATGATACCGAACCCGATGTTTATTCATTAAGTGTAATCCGTTATATTTAAAAATTAGGGGCCGATCTCCGTAACCAGTCAAAGTACAATCACCATTTCTTCATAGTGGAGGGAGGGGACCACTTATACCTTACCCTAAAATTTCAGTCCCCGGGGTAGGGGTCTTCGATCATTCCGAACCCGATGTTTATACAGTAAGTTTAATGCGTTATGCATAAAAATTGGACGGGCCGATCTCCATAACTAAAGAAATTACCATCACCATTTCTTCACAGTGGTGGCAATGGACGACTAATACCTTACCCCCAATATTTAAGTCCCCGAGGTAGGGGTCTTCGATGATTCCGAATCCGATGTTTATTCACTAAGTGTAATGCGTTATTAAAAAAACGCTGGAGGAGCGGATCTCCGTAACCAGATAGAGTACCATCAGAATTTCTTTAAAGTGGTGGGATTGGAAGACGAATACCATAGCCCCAAAATTTCAGTTCCCGGGGTAGGGGTCTTTGATGATTCTGAGCCCGATGTCTATTCATTAAGTGTAATGCATTATGCATAAAAAATAGAGGGGCAGATCTCCTTAAAAAGGGAGAGTACCATCACTATTTCCATACAGTGGTGGGAGTGGATGACATACACCTTACCTCCAAATTTTCAGTCCCCGGCGTAGGGGTCTTTGATGATACCGAACCCGATGTTTATTCACTAAATGTAATCCGTTATGTTTAAAAATTAGGGGCCGATCTCCGTAACTAATGAGAGTATCATCACCATTTCTTCACAGTGGTGGGAGAGGACCACTAACACCTTACCCCCAAAATTTCAGTCCCCGGGGTAGGGGTTTTCGACGATTTTGAACCCGATGTTTATTCACTAAGTGTAATGCGTTATTAAAAAACGTTGGAGGAGCGGATCTCCGTAACTAGAGAGAGTAACATCACCATTTCTTTACAGTGGTGGGAGAGGATGACGAATGCCATACCCCCAAAATTTCAGTCCCTGGGTTAGGGGTTTTCGATGATTCCGAGCCCGATGTCTATTCACTAAGTGTAATTCATTATGCATAAAAAATAATGGGGCAGATCTCCTTAAAAAGCGAGAGTATCCTCACTATTTCTTAACAGTGGTGGAAGTGGATGATGTATACCTTACCCCCAAAGTTTCAGTCCCCGAGGTAGGTTTTTTCTATGATACCGAACCCGATGTTTATTCACTAAGTGTAATCCGTTATTTTTAAAAATTAGGGACCGATCTCCGTAACTAGTGAGAGTACCATCACCATTTCTTCACAGTGGTGGGAGAGAACCAATAATACCCTATCCCCAAAATTTCAGTTCTTGGGGTAGGGGTTTTCGATGATTCCGAACCCGATGTTTATTCACTAACTGTAATGCGTTATGCATAAAAATCGGACGGGCCGATTTCCGTAACTAGAGAGGTTACCATCACCATTTCTTCACAGTGGTGACAGTGGACGACTAATACCTTACCCCCAAAATTTCAGTCCCTGGGGTCGGGGTCTTTGATGATACCGAACCCGATGTTTATTCACTAAGTGTAATCCGTTATATTTAAAAATTAGGGCCCGATCTCCGTAACTAGTGAGAGTACCATCACCATTTCTTCCCAGTGGTGGGAGAGGACCATTAATACCTTACCCCAAAATTCCACTTCCCGGGGGAGGGGTCTTCGATGATTTTGAACCCGATGTTTATTCACTAAGTGTAATGCGTTATTAAAAAACGTTGGAGGAGCGGCTCTCCGTAACAAGAGAGAGTACCATCACCATTTCTTTACAGTGGTGGAAGTTGACAACGATTACCATACGACCAAAATTTCAGTCCCCGGGGTAGGGGTCTTCGATGATTCCGAGCCCGATGTCTATTAACTAAGTGTAATGCATTATGCATCAAAAATAGAGGGGCGGATCTCCTTAAAAAGCGAGAGTACCATCACCATTTGTTTACAGTGGTGGGAATGGATGACCTATACCTTACCCCCAAATTTTCAGTCCCCAGGGTAGGGGTCTTTGATGATTCCGAACCCGATGTTTATTCATGAAGTGTAATCCGTTATGTTTAAAAATTAAAGGCTGATCTCCGTAAGTATTGAGAGTACCATCACCATTTCTTCACAGTGGTGGGAGAGGACCACTTATACCTTACGCCAAAATTTCATTCCCCGGGGTAGGGGTCTTCGATCATTCCGAACCCGATATTTATTCAGTAAGTGTAATGCCTTATTAAAAAAGTTAGAGGAGCGGATCTCCGTAACTAGTGAGAGTACCATCACCATTTCTTCACAGTGGTGGAAGAGGGCCACTAATACCCTATCCCCAAAATTTCAGTCCCCGGGGTAGGGGTCTTCGATGACTTCGAACCCGATGTTTATTCACTAACTGTAATGCATTATGCATAAAAATTGGATTGGTAGATCTCCGTAACTAGAGAAATTACCATCACCAATTCTTCACAGTGGTGGCGGTGGTCGACTAATACCTTACCCCCAATATTTCAGTCCCCAGGGTAGGGGTGTTCGATGATTTCGAACGCGATGTTTATTCACTAAGTGTAATGCGTTATTAAAAAACGTTGGAGGAGAGGATCTCCGTAACAAGAGAGAGTACCATCACCATTTCTTTACAGCGGTGGGAGTGGACAACGAATGCCATACCCCCAAAATTTCAATCCCCGGGTTAGGGGTCTTCGGTGATTCCGAGCCCGATGTCTATTCACTAAGTTTAATGCATTATGCATAAAAAAAATAGAGGGGCGGATCTCCTTAAAAAGTGAGAGTACCATCACCATTTCTTTACAGTGGTGGGAGTGGATGACTTATACCTTACCCCCAAATTTCAGTCCCCGGGGTAGGGGTCTTTGATGATACCGAACCCGATGTTTATTCACTAAGTGTAATCCGTTATGTTTAAGAATTAAAGGCCGATCTCCGTAACTAGTGAGAGTACCATCACCATTTCTTTGCAGTGGTGGGAGAGGACCACTAGTATCTTACCCCCCCCCCAATTTCAGTCCCTGGGGTAGGGGTCTTCGATGATTCCGAACGCGATGTTTATTCACTAAGTGTAATGCGTTATTATAAAAGGTTGTAGGAGCGGATCTCCGTAACTAGATAGAGTACCATCACCATTTCTTTACAGTGATGGGAGTGGACAACGAATGCCATACCCCTAAAATTTCAGTCCCCGGGTTAAGGGTCTTCGATGATTCCGAACCCGATGTTTATTCACTAAGTGTAATGCGTTATTAAAAAAAGTTGTAGGAGCGGATGTCCGTAAGTAGTGAGAGTACCATCACCATTTCTTCACAGTGGTGGGAGAGGACCACTAATACCCTATCCTCAAAATTTCAGTCCCCAGGGTAGGGGTCTTCGATGATTCCGAACCCGATGTTTATTCACTAAATATAATGCGTTATTAAAAAAAAGGCTGTAGGAGCGGATGTCCGTAACTAGTGAGAGTACCAGCACCATTTCTTCACAGTGGTGGGAGAGGACCACTAATACCCTATCCTCAAAATTTCAGTCCCCAGGGTAGGGGTCTTCGATGATTCCGAACCTGATGTTTATTCACTAACTGTAATGCTTTATGCATAAAAATTGGAGGGGCGGATCTCCGTAACTAGAGAGATTAACATCACCATTTCTTCATAGTGTTTGGGTTTGGTAACTGGCACGCATCCTTATAATTCCAGTGTGATATTTTTTTATTCATATAGAAATTTGAATTGTGAACTGCGTTCTAGAATGCAGTTCACTATTGAATTGCGAATAGTGAACTGCGAACTGCGTTCCAAAATCTAATTGCCTCATTTTTTTAATGTATTTAGCATAAACACAGTTGTCTTTCTCTCTGTTATTGAATTTTGCGTGGGAGAGAGAGAGAGAGAGAGAGAGAGAGAGAGAGAGAGAGAGATTACTTGACTCTGACTTGTGGAAGAGTAGGCGTCTATGGAGGAATACTACATTTTGTGGGTATATCCATGTCATGTTTTGTGCACTCTCTCCTCTTGTAGGTCTACCCTTTTACGCCACATTTATGAAATGCAAGATTATGCCTATTCTCTGCATACTTGAAACGTGTCGAAGGTTTGAAGAGCTGTTTCGAATAAGATGTGCTGTGATTTTTCTAGGGAGCGTCCATTAGCATCTGATTGTTAATCGAAGGCTATTAGAAATTACCATATCTCCCTTATAGCTATTACCTGCCAATTCAAAAGACTCGTTCGGTTTGATCAAATTGGAAGAAATTGATGAAGGATTTGGAGAAGAAGGTGGAGGAGGATTAGAAGGGAGAAAGAGAAGGAAGGGGAATAGGTGCTGTAGGAGGAGGAGAAAAGCCAAGTTGGGGTTTTGGAGTTGGGGCTTCGGTGCCAACCATTCGTTCTCGGGTATGGCCTAAAATTGGTGACCAATCGTGTCCAGCCTCACGGCACGTTCGGTCGCCCGACGACGATACGTGCGGCACGAATGGTCGACGGCGACCAAACATGCGGCACGAATGGTCGTCGACGACCAAACGTGCCAAAACGACCAAACGTGCCGTAACAAGGCCTTCTCTTATTCCCGAAATCTAATATTAGTTTGAAAACAAGCAGTAGCAATGATACATGTAGTTAATCAAATAAACAAAATGTTTTCTCAATCTAGAAATTTCCAAGATAAAATCAAAGTACTGAAAGTACTCAAAAATGATTGGTTTTAATGATTAATTTTTTAAGCGCTAAGCTGACTTCATGAATTCTATCTGTAACGTTAATGAGCAGTACAAAAAGTTCATGCGTTATTCTTTATTTTCGCACAACTAAATAATACATTGTTTGTAAGGAAATAACAAATATGGATGGGAAACAATGTCCTGAAACTTTTCACCATGTTGAAATATAAACTTTGCATGATGTTGTTAAAAACAATGGTCACTTTGATAATTTTGGTCCCACCCGAAACTAAAAGCCTGTCCTTGGATCATGAAATTTACAATTTTAGTAAAGGACACCTGCTCCTTTTAAGCAGGATTTGGGGGTTCGAATCCCGGTCGTGACAGACCTACGTCGTTAAAACAGGTAGTGACAGTTCCATCGCCAAACGCTCGGCATCAGGTGTGAATGTCACGGGTTCTCGGAGATGACCTTAGAAACGGATGTCCCTTGTCACAGTAGATGTGGTACGCTAAAGAACCCTCACTGCTCAATGGCCGTAAGCGCCGAGCATAGGCCTAAATTTGAAGCCCTTCACCGGTTTTGGTGATGTCTCCATATGAATTGAAAATTCTTGAGAGAGACGTTAAACAATATCATTCAATACAACCAATAGCATTAAAGGCGATGTTATTCAAATATTTTACACATACATGTAAACACTATATACCCAGTTTGGCCCCCACCCTGGATCATGAAATGCTCTACATGACTGTGCAACTTTTTTTCTTACAGATGTGATGTTGTAGAGAAGAACAGTTTTTGGAAATTTGTCAAGTTTTGGTTGAAAATGTGAAAATGAGTAGTAATTGGTAGTTTTCGGTAAAACGTGTTCAATTGTTATTACACAACGGACGCTGATCAACTACAATAGAAATGAATGGAAACTTTGAAGCCTATCATCATTCACAACCACTAATATCTAATAAATAACTTATTGTTGTGTTCCAGTTTAATGATGTATGAAACATTTTTAGAATACAACTAAAATGAAAGAAATCAATAGTTTGATACATACATGTATGTCAAACAAGAAAGAAAGGAACAAACAAACAACTGGACAAAAAAGAAAAATACACATAACCACATATACTAACTAACAAGTGCCACAGATATTCATGTCAAAACACACCAACATAATAATGCAGGTCTATGAAACACTTTACATCCACTCCATCACCTCACCAGAAATCATTTAAATGCATACATAAACATGCATCTGTATGACTTGTACTGCAGAGCTCAGTGCATAATTATCTGTATATAGCAATCAAACCATGAAAGTGGAATTATTTTTTTGTATAATGAAGTTGATTTCAATTCAAAATCAGGTTGGAGAGAATGTGAATCCAAATAAGTAAGATAAATACATGTATAATTGGGGAAAAATTAGGAAGTTATTTTAAAAAGATGTCCATCATACATGTGCAATATTGATAACTTCAAAACTGAATGCTGCGTTATCAACAAGAGTGGAAAGAACTCATTTTTAGCACTAACTGCCAGAGGATATACTAAATTGAATATGATAAATTAGAATAACATATATGCATGGATTTACATTTAGGCATTGTAGTGATTATTTGTTATACGTAAATCTAAAAAAAAAAAAACAACCTCCAAGAGTTTGTACATAAGTACATTAAACACTGTACTCATCAACATATGTGTATCCTTGTGTAAAAGCTCATATTCATATTGCAAAGGAAACTCACCTGTTTGTCTTGGGTCTGAATGAGAAAAATTACATTATTTTCAGTCTCATTTTTGAAACTAAAAAACGAAATCAAATTTGATTATGCTGACGATGATTCTGAAGACTATCTTGGTCGTTTAGAAATGGCACGGTAAGCCTAACACCGTTGCATGCTCTAAATTCCTGCATGACCTACTTACATATATGATCGGGGGAGGTGTAATTGTGACAGACTCATATTATACATGTATATTGTATAATATGATGGGTATATGTATAAAGAATCGGTTCATTGAATAAAATGCTTAGGCAAGGTAATGTAATTTAAACATGCAGTCAAGCATATAAATTTGGTCACTTTCCCAGTGTAATGGCCTGGGGTGTATAATTATATTTTGGCCAAATGTCCCTTGTGTCTTTTAATTTCATTGGTGTTTTAGTTTGTCTTATGTCATTGGATTGGTCTTGGAGATTTTCCCTCCAAGAGTTCTGTTCTTTGTGGTCAGTCTTTATTCAGTTTTTGAAGAAGAGAGTTGATTTCAGTAGATCTGACATATTTTGACAATTAGACATAGACCGACATTTTTCCTCTTGAATGGTAAGTTAATAATTCATTACTAATGCTTATCTATTCTATAATTCCTTTACTAAATGTTAAATCTGTAATTTTGCATAAAATTCCTTTTGTTGCCACATTCCTGGAATAAATGATCAGTGAGAGTGAGACTTATATAATGTAAATATCTGTGATAGTAATGTATATGATTCATCTCACTGTGATATTATTTTAAAGTAAAAGTATGTTTTATGACTTACAAGATATTGTAGATATCATAATTAATTTATAGATCAGACCAGTTTGGTGTCATCTGTAAATATTGTTCACTCGAGCCTATTCCCATAGAATGGTATGCTCACCATATGGTTTTTATTTAATTCAATAATTAATAATGTTAATACATATTATAATGATAATTATTGTAAAGTTTTATGATGAAGTTAAAGTCTATAGGACTTGGGAGATTTAATATGTGATGTATACAGGTATAGAGTTATCTCCCTTGATATAGATCACCCATGTAATGCTATAATCGTATATTGGTTGTACATCAGTAATTATGTGAAATTATAGTATTCATGTTTTATATAGCATATTACTTAAAATTGTTAAACATTGTTGTTATAGGGTTTCATCATTGGACAATTCGTGCATTGCATGGTAACTCCTGAATAAACGTCTTGTCGAGAACCCAAACAGGTGTTCCTGTTATTACTTAAGGGAAAGAGAAACCTGTTACATAATCAGTTGCGCAATATCGCCCCTCTGAGACACCGATCTCTGTCCTTCGCTGTCAAAACATAATCGTACACAAGTTCTTTCTCGTTCACGAATCCCGCTCGCGCCGTTAAGTGAGAAAGTTTCCCAGTTTACTTTCGGAAGGTCGGTGGTCTCTTCCCAGGTACATTGTATCTGGGTTCTCTCTTCCACCAATAAAAAACTGGGCGCCACAATATAACTGAAATATTGTTGAGTGTGGCAGAAAACATTAATCAATCAATCTCGTTCACGATCGACGCGGATCTTACTGTGTAGTTAAATTTTTTTTTACTGTGTTGCATACATTTTTGCTGTGTCGGGCAAATATTTTACTGAGTCGGAACAGCAGTCAAAACACAAATGGAAAACCCTCATGACTCGTGTGTAGCTTAATGACGTGGCTTCTAATTATAGATTGCACCATGCAAAAGTATTGATTTTCTTGACCTCTAACTGCTATGCGAAGGTTACAATGCAAAGGCACCCTAGCCAAAACATTTTCATGTACAGATTCTTATTGATTTTTAAATTTTGAATTTCTTAATTATCACTTTAATTATCACAGACGCATATTCAAACGGGAATTTTAACTGAAGAATGGCCTGCTTCTGTGTCCCACTTTACCCCAGAATGAGGGCAAAATGTCACCTTTATATACATATTTTATCCACTGTCCAACGAACTGTATTTCCGGAAAAAATAATTGCTCCTGCGGATATTAATGTAAACCCTGTACTAGATCAGTGGCAAAATTACGACTACTTTAAACACGACCTCTTTACTACAGCGATGCATAAATGCCTATAGGGAATGAGAGTACCAAACCCCCGTATGCGTAACCCGGACGGAGTTTACCCAAGATTGAGCGGAGATATAAATGTCTAGGTGTTGCGTGAAATTATTTGGAATTGAAAGAAATATTATAGAGGTTCAAATTAATTGTCAGGATGAAAAATTATCGTACAAAATCGAGAAATGACTGAGGAAATTACCATGGTAGGGGTGTGCTTAAAATGAAGTGTGTAATTTACTGCAGGGTTTACATTAATATCCGCAGGAGCAATTATTTTTTCCGGAAATACAGTTCGTTGGACAGTGGATAAAATATGTTTTAAAAAAGTACAAATATGGCCTATAAAAGGCACGGGACCCTATATATTTTTTGTCCTTTTTTATCAACACTTGGAATGAACATTGAAATGTTTGCGGTCATTTATTTAAAATCGATATATATAATGGGATTGAGATCACAAAATTTCAGTTTTTTGAGGTTCTATAACTATAAATTAGTATGGGGTTCTGAAAATATCCCAGTAAAGGGGGAGGGTAATACCAGAGAAGTACCAGGTGCCGCGCATATAATACAGAGATGCCTCACCAGGTGTTAGTATCTTACATATCAACCATTTCTGTCATTAAAGGCTGTGTATCGGCCTGGAGATCCTGCTTTGTCTCGGAGGCAGATTTCTACGGAAGGGGTGGGATACAAGTTTTATCATATAATCTTATCTGCAGGAAACCAGGTAATAGCCATTTTATTTATTGGGTACCTATATAGTGTAAGTTTCATAATATACAGTAGATATATAGTAGAATTCTCCATTTACTACTTAATATAAGAGTATATTTCAGCAATTTTTGTGGAATTTTCAGGAAATTTGGGGTCATTCTCAAATTCCGGGTAGAATCCACCCTGATGAAGATATGAACAAAATTTTATCTTAAAATGATTGTATATTCCATAACAAACAAATCACACGCGATCTACAGATATAATATTTATTACAGTCGTCAGCTAGATGGCGAACTTGGGACAGGTGTCAGAATCATTCATTCCCTGTAACGGCACTGTCAGCAGACGGTACACTTGTTAAGGGGTTTCACAGTACCCTTCACATTGAAGTTACAGAACTAAATTTTCATCCATATACACTTCAGTATGTAAAGTCTTTGAAAATACAAATTTGGCTGATTTTAAGGTCGTTAACATTATGAGGATAGAGGCCTCATCGGGTAACTTTTCAATCCGGAAATAATGCTTATTTCACTTTATTTGAAACCAGAATCACGTTTTTCATACATTTGTATGAAAATTGGATCACACAAGAGCCAATGGGATTGCGATCACAAAATTTCATTTTCTTGAGGTTCTATAACTATAAATTAGTATGGGGTTCTGAAAATATCCCAGTAAAGGGGGAGGGTAATACCAGAGAAGTACCAGGTGCCGCGCATAAAATACAGAGATGCCTCACCAGGTGTTAGTATCTTACATATCAACCATTTCTGTCATTAAAGGCTGTGTATCGGCCTGGAGATCCTGCTTTGTCTCGGAGGCAGATTTCTACGGAAGGGGGTGGGGTACAAGTTTTATCATATAATCTAATCTGCAGGAAATCAGGTAATAGCCATTTTATTTATTGGGTACCTATATAGTGTAAGTTTCATAATATAGTAAAAGTATGCAGAATTCTCCATTTACTACTTAATATAAGAGTATATTTCAGCAATTTTTGTGGAATTTTCAGGAAATTTGGGGTCATTCTCAAATTCCGGGTAGAATCCACCCTGATGAAGATATGAACAAAATTTTATCTTAAAATGATTGTATATTCCATAACAAACAAATCACACGCGATCTACAGATATAATATTTATTACAGTCGTCAGCTAGATGGCGAACTTGGGACAGGTGTCAGAATCATTCATTCCCTGTAACGGCACTGTCAGCAGACGGTACACTTGTTAAGGGGTTTCACAGTACCCTTCACATTGAGGTTACAGAACTAAATTTTCATCCATATACACTTCAGTATGTAAAGTCTTTGAAAATAACAAATTTGGCTGATTTTAAGGTCGTTAACATTATGAGTATAGGAATGAGAGTACCAAACCCCCGTATGCGTAACCCGGACGGAGTTTACCCAAGATTGAGCGGAGATATAAATGTCTAGGTGTTGCGTGAAATTATTTGGAATTGAAAGAAATATTATAGAGGTTCAAATTAATTGTCAGGATGAAAAATTATCGTACAAAATCGAGAAATGACTGAGGAAATTACCATGGTAGGGGTGTGCTTAAAATGAAGTGTGTAATTTACTGCAGATTGCTATGTGTTTTAAAAAAGTACAAATATGGCCTATAAAAGGCACGGGACCCTATATATTTTTTGTCCTTTTTTATCAACACTTGGAATGAACATTGAAATGTTTGCGGTCATTTATTTAAAATCGATATAGTTAATTAGTGAGAGGGCCAAAGGTTAACATTGAGGTCTATGGGAAATGAATTGGTACTCTTTTCCCATAGGTTGCGATAAACAGGCTATTTGCGAAGCATTATGGTAAGGCCAGGGCACCAGGCTAGTGGCAATAAAGCAGCTACGCGCTTTAAAAAACACACGTCAACTTCGTAAGTGTTTGTAAACATGCATATCTTATAAAATAAATCATCAAAGTATATCAATTTGTAGATGTATATATCTTACCGGTAATATTTGAATATTTTTTCGTGATATTTAACAACAGAAATAAATCCAAGGTGCTGTTAGCTTTATTAGCCCGTATTTACATTTTAACTTAATGGTGGATTGGCATTATGTACAGGCTCGTAGCCCTGTTTTTTCAAAGTAAGGGAGAGGACAGTGTTATAAGAAGTTGACTTCACAGTTGTCTATAATTCTTTACAAGCAAAAAAATATGTAAATAAATAAAAAAATAAAAATCCATAAATTTTTTAAATCTAAATAAACCCTACCTTCAAAATACACACATACGTGTATCGAGTCCGATCTGGGGACCCTGTCATAACATCTTAAAATGGGGACTCAGAGATTTCATGACATATTTGGCATTGTTCAACTCATTTTACTCTGTAGGTATCCTGATTTAAGTAAACAGAGTGAGTCTTTGAGCTGGACTGATATTTCCATGAATTTAGAAAACGTGGACCCGGAAGTGCCAATCTGGGGACTTCTGTGTAAAGTTAGGGGACCCAATTCCTCATAAGCAAACAGAATTGAGGACCTAACCTCAGTCGTTCATACACAGAGACAAATGGGGACCTATTCATGAATTAAAATTTTTGGGGTAGCATGGACCTATGAATCATACATGTCATTAATTTTATTGACTGGGTTCTAGGGCAACATGTGGTTTGTCGGACCCATGAACCAAACTGTTTGCTTGGGGTCGTTAAGCCGAAGGCAAACAGTTTGGTTCGAAGGACAAAACACGTTTTGTCCGAGAACATAGTCAAACAATGTGTTGTCATACCTTTTTACTTTTTATTTTATCATATCTTGTGATGGTTTCCATGTTAGATAATAACTTATCCCGCCTACAGTGTGTCGGGGAAAAAGTCACAGCTCTCCAATATCTCATCGACTGAGGTACAATATCTCAATGAGCTGTTCAACAATTACGATTTAATCAGAAATGTTAGACTATTTTAGTTCAGATTTATTTGAGAAATAATTTTTATAGGTATGACAAAAGATTTTGCTAGGGGTCCGATGAATTTAACATCAAAAATAAAAATGGCGAGACTCCTGATCATGACTTGGATGCGTATATGGTAGCCAAAGCCGAATCTGTTTAAAACTCCGAGAAGCTTCCATTTGGTTTTGACGTTGAGATTCGAAAACAGACTGAGAGTAAAAAAAAGAAGCAGCTAAACAAGTTTGCCATTTTGCTTATTCATAACAGCTACACTTTTAGTTGTACTTCATCGTACACAGGTACATGGTCTGTGCATGGCGATCTAGGTCTTTTTCTTCTTTATGTGTATTGTAAATTGATTTCATTCAGGGCAAAGCTTTTTTATGTCCACAAAACGAAATCGTAAATTTATGCTACGAATATGTTTAAACTGTATTATGATGAAAAATTAACAAGCCAATGGTCAAATTGTATACAGAAAATCTGACTATAAATGTGGATCCAGCAGGAATTTACGTTGGAACGGTGGGAGGGGGGAGGGGGTAGAAGTGGCACTGTTATATGTCACAGTTCCTGAGAATCAGCGATGATTTTATTTTGACACAAAAAATGACAGTTGACAGTTAAAACTGAATGTTTCAAGAATAATGAACCCTGATTTTTATTTTAAATGAATACTCTGTGCATTCCTAGAAATGTCGTCAGTTAAAAAAAGGGTCACATAAAAGTAAAACAAAATTTCTATTATGTACCAAATTGTGCGATACTATTCATACACACAGTTTTCTGACGTATTCCCTTTAAATAATTATAAGACTGTAATATTGTTACGTTTTGTTTTTTCAATCACACTTATCCATGCAAAATAGTTAGGTATGGCTCTATTTTTCCGGCATAAGACCTGCTTCAAACATTTAACAATTTCACTATCACAAAATTATGGGTACCGTACAGAATCAGAAGCATGGTTTGGTATTTTTATCCCATGAAACATCAGCCATGCAACTGAGTTTGATTCAGGTAGGGCCTATACAATTATATATTGGGAATGAGACATACATGTAATCCCGGAACTTTAATCTGCTCATACATTTAGAAAATATTTTGACACTTGACTGGTACAGTTAAACCCGAGAGGTATCATCCATGCATCTAGGGCAGAGAGTTACTTGGAAATAAACTGTTTAAAAATCTTTAACCTGCGAGATACAGACGATACATAAGCTGTCCCCACTTCGTTGAGGTGAGCTAAAAAATGTCCTTGATTTCACTCAGCCATTATGAGTACCATAATTTTTGAAGGGTCAAAATGTTAAAATAGTATTAGAAAGCAGGTAGCTTAATAGTGTATATATATCATAGGGCATTCGCATGATCGTTGAAAAATAAATAAACATTCAAGTCAAATATTTCATGTAAATATTAAACAAAACCTTCATATATTATCAAAACATATTTGACAGGCCCGTAGGAAGCAGGTGGGTTTTTTGGGGGGGGGGGGGGGGGGGGGGCAACCAAATATTTTTAGAAACTACCAAGCAAAAATTTCTTGACGAGAAAAAAAGAAAAGAAAAAAGGTAATCAGACACTATTATTGTGGGGGCACAAGCATCAAAGAGCTAATTTTTTCTCTAGTATACTATATATCGGCAAGATTATGGGGGCACGGCCCCTTGGGTTTCTACGGTCATGTTTGTAGCACCCGGTACCGTAATTAATGTTGTGTACTTGAATAAGAAAAACGTACTTTAACCTGAGGACCTTATACACATTGTACACTTACACAAAATAAGAGGTTCAGAAACTTGGACCTTATACACGCGGCTAAAGTTTAAGAGAAATTACACAAGATAAAGATATAGAAACTGAAGACGATATATAGCCAATGAAAGTTTGAAGACTTACACAAGACAAGGGTATATATAGAAAACTGAGGACCTTTTACACAAGGTAAAAGTTTGGGGACTTACACATGGTAAGGGTACCTACAGAAACTGAGGACTTTATACACAAGGTAAAAGTTTGGGGACTTACACATGATAAGGGTACCTACAGAAACTGAGGACTTTATACACAAGGTAAAAGTTTGGGGACTTACACAAGAGAAGGGGGATAGAAACGGGGGACCTTATACGCACGGTAAACGTTTGGGGACTTACATATTGTAATGGTACCTACAGAAACTGAGGACTTTATACACAAATAAAAGTTTGGGGACTTACACAAAATAAGGGTATAGAAACTGAGGACCTTATACACACGGTAAAAGTTTGGGGACTTACACAAGATAAAAATAGAAATTGAGGACTTACACAAGATAAGGGTATATGTAGAAACTGAGGACCTTATACACATGGTAAAAGTTTGGGGACTTACACATGCTAAGGGTGCCTACATAAAATGAGGACTTCATACACAAAGTAAACGTTTGGGGACCTATACAAGGGTAGAGAAACTGAGGACCTTATACACACGGTAAAAGTTTGAGGACTTACACAAGATAAGGGTATAAATAGAAATTGAGGACTTACACAAGATAAGGGTATATTTAGAAACTGAGGACCTTATACACACGGTAAAAGTTTGGGGACTTACACACAAGAGAAGGGTTTATATAGAAAGTTATTAGAAACTGAGGACCTTATACACAGGGTACAAGTTTGGGGACTTACATCAAATAATATGGTTTAAACAGAAACCGCGGACCTTATTTACACTGAAAAATTTGGGTACTTGAAAATAATAAACTTATATTCAATTTAGGAAATATTACAGTACATGTACTTGATAAAAGTACAGTAACATGAGGATCTCATACAAGGGTATAGTTATTAATTAAAATTGGAGACTTAATCAAACTTAATTGCACCTTATTTACTTTAAGAAAAGTATGTGATACTTTGGAATTTTTTCATGTAAAATCAAATCATAGTAAAACTTCCTACAACACCTTCAATGTTTGCTACACACGTCATGCAAGGCTTGTGAAGCACTGTTCAATCATGCGAGTTCCTTCTATGCAAAGTATGTATTTACATAGTGATAGATCTGCTGCAAAAACTTCACCCTGGGACAGTGCTAACTATGACTCAAATACAGACCGTATATCATATTTATTCCTCCTTTAGATCCATGAGCTACAAATTGACTGCATGTCCCTTATTCACACCAGACACCATTCTCCTGGACCTGCTCACATACTGAGGTATTAAATTATTGACTGACAAAAAAGTACTGAACCATTCAGTCAATACAAACAGTTTACGTAAAATGGTCTATGGGTATCATGTTTAAATCCTATGATTTAAATGTTGTCTGATCTACTAAGCAACAAAATGTTTAAATTTAGGTAAAAAATCAAAATTTATTATCAAATTAATTTCACAAATTCAATTGATAAAATTCTATTACAGTTTCAGTTGTAAATACATTATCTAATACTTCTGATGTTCATTCAAGTCAGTTGTGTTCATAGATACTTGACCTTCAACATAGCATGAAAACAAACATTTATTACAATACTATAAAAAGTAAATTTCCAAAATACCTCCAGACAAATTTTTTCTTGAAAATACATGTGTTAAAGAATCTGACTTTAAACTCATCATCATTCATACAATTGTCATCATTTCATTTCAGATATAAAATTATATCACATGACCAACTGATCAATATTACATGTACCTGTAATATGCAAATTAACATATTCTCTGCATTTTGATTAAACAATGTTAACAATGTGCCCATGGGCCACAATGCTCACCTGAGTAACTATGACCATTCTTGTTTTTAATCAGATTTTTTCCCCTACACATTCCTATGAAAAACTTTTATTTGATTACCCATTGTAGCCCAGGAGGTAGGGGGGGGGGGGGATTCATGACTAGAGCAATCTTGAATCTATGCTTACCATAGGATGCTTCTATATAAATATGACTAATCATTACTTTTTTATTCATGGGGAAAATAGTTTTAAAGAATTTTGCTATGTATTCCTGTGTAAAAATTTGACCGCCCATAGTTGTCCCACCCTACCTCAGAACCACAATTGGACCAAACTTGATTCTACACTACCTGAGGATACCTCCATATAAAATGAATTATCATAGCTATGCTGTTCTTGAGAAATAGATTTTAAGGATTTTTCCTTTGTATTCCTAGGTATTGATTGTTCATAATGGCCCCACCATACTCCCAGGGTTCATGATTTGAACAAACTTGAATCTACACTACCTGACGATGCTTCCATATAAATGTGACTGATCATGACTCTGCTGTTCTTAAGAAGAAGATTTTAAAGATTTTTCCTATGTATGCCCATAATGGCTCCACCAGTACCCCGGGGGTCATGATTTGAATAAATTGAATTTACACTTTGTCAGAAAGCTTTCATTTAAGTTTCATCTTTACTGACCCAAAGGTTCTTGAGAAGAAGATTTTTGAATGACAACACCCAATTTTACTTTTTCTTAATTATTTTCCCTTGAAAGACGGTGTGGCCCTTCATATGCACAAACTTGAATTCCTAATTTGTGCCAAGTTTGGTTGAAACTGGCCCAGTGGTTCTGGAGAAGAAGATGATATTGTAAAAAGTTGACAATGATTGATTGATTGTATGTTGTTTTACATCCCGTTTGAGATTTTTCAGTCATATAGAGACCTCACCATATACCAGTGAAGGGCTTCAAATTTAGACCTTTACTCGGAACTTAGGGCCATCGAGCAGTGAGGGATCTTTATCATGCCAACACCTGCCATGACACGGAACCTCAGTTTTTAAGGTCTCATCTGAAAGACCTGAAACTTTTATTTCAATGTGCTCAGCGCTTGGCCATGGAACAGTTGCTACCTATTTCTTATTGACTCAGGTCAAGTCGCAGCAAGGATTCGAACATCCGACCTTCCGGTCACAAAAACGACAGACAACAGACAAATTTTGATCAGAAAGGCTCACTAAAAAGCTGAAATTTGTCAAAATCTATTTTGATAATGATTCAACAAATTCTGTTATGTACAATTTATGTAAATTGTAAGAACTGTAAACAAAAATATCATTTTTCATAGAGATACCATCAATTGTAGTGAACAATCAAAGCAGTATCGAAATCAACATTTTCTCTGTTTTTTAATTAGATTGTAGACTTGGTCTCTTACATTTCTCCAAGTTCTTTTTGAAAGGTTTTTATCTTTTTTCAAAACATTTGTTACATCATTTTTCCCAGGTACCTTCAAAATGGTAATAAAGTGTGAAAAATGTTTGTGAATGGAGTTCATTTCAGATGAAGTCCATGGCTTTTTCTGTAACTTCTGTCGCTTGGATGAAGACTCGTCCATTTCTCTGGAGCATCCGCTATCAGATACTGCCTCCCTCTTCCCTAAAATCAAGTTTTCAGATTATAATTTTGGTTGGTAGTATGGTATGTGTATAGATAATGCAAATTGCTCAGAAAGTGGTACATCATGACTGGCTAAATATTTTGAGAAGAGTGAAGTGAATTTTATCATATGAATGCGATTTAGGAGAGTGATTGTTTACATATTTATGTGTACTGGTAATAAATACTTTCATTAATTGAATGGTCTGTGTACTTGAGTGGTTAACTATGCACAAAGTTATATACTTTGTTCTACTAGGAATTTAATCTCAGCTCCCCCATCTCCATTCAGAAGACTTTCGTGTGAAGTACAATGTCTTTCATACTGGCAAAGTTCACTCAATGCAAATAAATTGTGTCCTGAACTAAACCTTGCTCTATTCTCGAGTATAATCATCCTGATTGCCATTCATAAACTCCATTTCAAGTCTTGAGAACTACACATTTCAATGCATGTAGTCCATGTTGGGCTTATGCTTACAATACCAAGTAAAGAAACTTGATGCTCAACATTGTTTCATGCAGTGTGTATATAGTACCTGGAGTCACAGTTTGGAAATTCTGGTTGTCTTGACTGTCATCTATTTCCTTCTCACTCTGATCCTCATCATCCACACAAGAAACACAAGTACTGGCATCAATATCCCTTACTTCCTCTGGAAAAAAATGAAACTTGATTTTAAAAACACAAATATTTAAACCAGAATAGAAAGAGCCATTTTATGATATACACACATGTTCATAGGTCAAAACCTTTGTAATGTGAGGTATGAGCCTCCACCTTTTTGTTTTAAGTTTTGCACAATTATCATAGGCCTTGGATCCTGATTTTATGGCATTAGTAATGAAAAATGATATTAATTCTTACAGTTACTGCCAAGATAAAAGAAATGCTGTGGTCATAATTCTACATTAAAACACTGTAAGTATAGAAAGTATACATATCAAACTTCCACAGGGTGAATAAATACATGTACAATAAAACATTCCTATAGCAAAATACTAAGGACTGACCATTTTGCTCTCATAGATGTAATTTATATTGTTAAGTTGTCAACATGGTTTACAACGAAACGGAATGAAAATAACTTTGCTTTAACATGTTTAACGACCCTCTCTACACTGAACACTAATTTCAGGGTACTTTTGTGTAGTTAGACCGATCCACCATTTGATATAAAATAGAATAATTTGCAATCTGCATTCTATTACATAATTTATAAAGATTAATTCAAGCATTCTAAACACTATATTAGTCCATGATAGAGTTATTAAAAACTTAATTTGCATGTATTTTTCCCATTTGAGTTAGCAAAATTTGCCATTTCAGCAAGTTTGTTTACATATGCTAAAGTCATAACCTAACGTAGCAAGAAATGAGGTATTTCATTGGATGACAAGAATGAACCAATTACATCACTTTGGAATGTAATGGTTTGGACCATGGATATTTGCCTGAATAGGTCAGTTGGTAGAGCACCTGCACTAGTGATGCAGGAGTCTCAGTTCGATACCTGGTCCAGACATACATTTTCTCCTTTCTTAGTACGGGAAATTCCCAATCTATTTTTAGTCTGAAGTAGAAAAACTATGTGAAACCCACTTTTTGTTTAACACAAGGTAGTAAACAATAGATTGTCCATCTAACCAACAGTTCTGACACACTGTAGAGCACCAACTTTTTTTGATACCTTATTTTTGCAAGAAAGTCATATGGTATTTATTAGCAAGACAAAATTTTTATAGAAATCTGTATATTGTTGAAAATAATCCTTAACATTAAAAATACATGTAAGCAGACAGTCTCAAGTCATTACATAAAATAAAGTTCTAAAGAAAAAGAAGTGATTTGCAGCAGTAGTGAAACAGTGAAAATTTCATACCAGCATAAAATATATTCTAAAGAAAGCTATTAAGTTAGGGTTTGTTTGGGTAACCATAAACAAATATATACACTTTTCGTTATAGGTCCAGCGAATTTGCTGTATGTATAAACACTGTACATTGACCATTTCACAACTTCTGAGCTTATGTATTCATTCAAGTTTCATATAAGTTAGAGAAAGATGATCTCGAAGATGAAATTCAGTAAATTGCTTCAAAACTGTTGTTCTTGGGTTGTAACCATAGTCTTAAGTTAGCATATTGAAGATAGATAAATTATAAATTTGCTTTTCTCTGAGTGTTAAGTTCAATAAAAAATTCTGGTGATAAGTTTCAACAAAACAAGAACATAATGCACAAAAATAAGACCTTTCCATGGATTTGTATTTTTTGCACTTCTTTTGGACATCTACAGATCAAAGAGTCATGCAATCGATATCTTATTTTTGATTCAGCTAACATGAAATATAGCATTGCAAATGAGCTGAAATTAGATTGAATATTTACATGTGTATATTCATCCACCTCAAATCACACATACACACACAAAAAAAAAGCATGCAAATATGGCTTCATTACCTTTCTTCTCCAAGGATACATGTTACCAGGCCCATAATCATACAACAGTTCTGTATCTGGAGGTATTGGTTTTAGAGAGTAAAAGCAAATAACTGGTTTCTCATCTATCTCAATGACTTTTGGCTTACAATTTGGATGAAGATGATCATCGCTTAACAGGCGTCCAAACGAACCGTCTTCCTCTGAAGCATCAACCCTTAATGAAAAAAAATTAGCACCATAAAATTCAGCCTAGCTTGCATGACTATGATTTTATCACTGGAAAATGCTGATGCTGCTAAATAACATTATAAAGGCAAGATTTCTGGAGCTACAAATTCACTTGTACATGTTGTATGAACTACATGTAAATTATAAATACATTTGTATTTGAAATGACTTGAAAACAGGATGCAACTTGGAAAAAATCTTGCAGATTATTTTGCACAAATACTACAAATAAAAATATGGTATTCAAACCTGTCTTTGTCCTGAGTAACCGAACGTAGCAAACTTGTGATGAGATCAACAGTTTTAGACTGTATAGTCTGACATTCCTATGTAATCATCAATATTTCATATAAAATTTTGAAAATCTTTTTTAATACTGTACAATAAAAATAAGACTTTTCTTGTTGTTTTTTTTAAAGATAAATTTCAATAATTCTAAGGATCATTAGCTTTTGTATCGTACGTATGGTTCATAAGCTGATGATCAAGGTGTTGCATTCCAAACACCAGCTACCTACATATAACTTGTATGCAATTTTTTTCACTAGAAGAACTTTAATTCTATGAGGAAACCCTACTTGTATACATAATATTGCTTGATTACCTCAGTGTGCGAAATTAACCATGGACCGATAGACAATGTCTATAGAAAATCGAGTCGGTCTATAACGATCAAAATAGCTATAGACCGACTTGTCTATAGGAATTCTGAGTAAAAAACTGGTTCCCCGCTGCTTATTAAACATATATGAGTAGTGGGACCAGTTTATATGTAGTATGCTGATGTTTCTGTTCACCCCTTAGCTGTAATAAAATGTTCCACAATGTAATTACAAATCCTTCGAATCAGATTATTCCATTTTCAACAGGGGGGGGGGGGGGGGGGGGGGGGTCAATATGATATTTACTTCAATGTACGCCATTTTTTGTGCAAATTCGGAATGTCCTTTTTGAACAGTTTTAAAAATATATGGAAGGTGCACGCACTTAAGTCAAACGGAAAGCGGTCAGTACAACAAGTTTCAGCAAGGCTAAAGTCGCAGAAAATCATGAGAAAATGAAACGTAAATGTGACTTAGATGAAGAATCAGGCAGTGAAACTGAGCTGGAACAATATGAAAAAGAAAACGAAATTCTAATTGAAAAGCTTGACCTGCATGAAATTGAAAAAGAATATAATTAAACTATGAACAGATTACCAAACCGAATGTGTGTCTATTATTTACTTTTAAATAACAATGAATATTGCATGATAAATTTCACTCTATAGGAATTTGTTGTGGTCTATAGGAAATAAAATGACTATGGACCGAAAGTCTATAGGACTTTAAAGTTAGTTTCGCACACTGCTACCTTATGAATTTCACCTCAGTAGGAGACCAATAGGATTAGTTTATTGGACATGAAACTTGTGAAGTTGATATCAAATAGACATAAATTAGGATGTAAAAGTTCAAGTTTTTGACCTGCTTAAGGTAATTAGGTTTGCGACATTTTGATAAGTGGCGAATAAAGTCACTTGCATATCAGTATGTTCAGTAGGAATTTATCTTTTAAAAATTGACTTTTTAAAAAAAATCGCCCGTGTACCGTTTTTTGACCAGATGGGCTTATTTTTCTGCGTTACATTAGCCCGAACCTGTCTTATACTCTACATCTTTGAAATAATATCCATCCCCTTGTTCCATTGCTTGATATTTGTTTACACCTGTAACCTTTGCGACAATATAAAGTATAGAGCCCGGTCAATGGTGGATCTAAAGGGGGGGGGGGGGGGGGGGGTAACGTAAAGTTAGTAAAAATGGCACTAATAAAATCTGTTTTATGTCGACGTTATGCAGATATTCCTCAGAAAAAATTAAGACTATTTTAAGATGTACTAGAGAACACCCTTTTCTTATTTTTATATGATCAGATCAGTCGCGTTTTCTGCATTTCAAAGTTCATGCGATAAATTGATCTATCAGCACAAGTAGATGTCATAGCATTGAAATATATATAGTGCAATTGCATATGTAATTAGAGAGCATTGTCAGATTTATTTTAAGAAATGCATGTAAATGTCATAAAAATTCCTAGCTTCGTTAATGTCGAACCTTGTCTTTGAGGATACTATTCACAAACAATGATCGATTATAACAGCATCAAATTAAATCCTGCTTTCCCTACTGAGCAAGATTCGCAGAGATTACATGGTTACAACATAATTTTAATGGTTCAAATCAACCGTAGTGCATACTACATATGTATATATATAAATTGTAGACTTTTATAATATCAAGGAAAATAATTCATAAATGATCATTTGAGAAACATTATTATTATTGTCATAGAGGGTTACACATACGCCGCTTGACACAAGTTTGACAACGTTAGCAGATCATATAACAAGTAAATATTATGACATTTTCCCTCGATTCAACTATGACGTGACGCATTTTTCATTATGACGCCATAAAACGCGAAGTGCACTGAGGTATATCCAGAGTTATTTCCCTGTTGTTGCAAACCTTACCTTAAATTAAAAGTAATTTATGGAAAGAGGTGGTAAAAGTTTTTAACCTGTGTAAATTCAAAGTAATTTACATTTAATAAAATACAATGTAATAGTTTAACTTAAACATTAGGGACCCAAACTCTTTAATGAAATTGTGCAATATAAATAATAACCAGCAAAAAATTCTTACTAAAAAACCTTCTCCTTTAAATGTTAATTCATAAATGTATGTATCATCTGCTAATTTGGGTCCCACTGTCCCCAATTCCCATATTTGTTTTCCATTCTCTCACCAGAGGGCGCACTACGCAAGCTTCACTTTCACCTCTGTTATCGTCTGATAAATAGTTCGGCTAACCATATGATCTCGCACGGACAAAATGACGTCTTTGACTCCAACAGAAGGCACGTTTCTGTTCTTTGTGCAATGTCAGATTTTCATCATTATAATCTCGCTAGTTTTTTTTAATGTAGAGTCCATAGTTACTAAGTGAAAGTGAAATAATACATTTGACAAGACAAAATAATTCCATAAATATGAAGGTTGCACTAACGTAATACAGCGTTTCGATACCTACCAATGTGTTTTTAACTCATAAATGTATGTTTTATTTATGAAAATGATGCAGATTTATTTTATTTTCAAAGACGTTCTGTTTTACAAAATTCTTGTAAATTAGACGATAACAGAGGTGTTGTGGAGCGTAGCATAACGCCCTCTGGTGAGAGATTGATTTGTTTTCCTGTACATTTTGTTTTTTTAATTGCATTCATGGAGGCAAGCAATTATCATATAATGTGATTACAAACACACATAAGACACTACCCCAAAATTTAGTTAAATTTGACTTAAATTGTGTTTACTTGAACTTGTTTAAGTTAAACAATTACATTGTATTTTATGAAATGTAAATTACTTTGCTTTGCAAGCGGCACGTTGCGACTTGCTACGCTTGCTATTATTATATGTTCATGTTTTTTACAGTGAATAAAGCTCATGTTATGTTTATATCATTTTCATATCAACAATTGTGACATCACAAGGGTTTTAATGTAAACAATGTAATTGGTAAAGTCACACGAAGTGGATTCGAATATCTAACAGTATAAAAACACAAACTAAAACACTGTGTAAATATGGGATAGCTAAATAATGAATTTTACCCTAAAAGTAATCCAGATAAAGACAAAAATTCAGCTCATTTTCTCAACGTTTTTCTCCCTTCGAATTTACACACCATGCTGACATTAAGAACTCTCGGGATTGTTCATAGTGAATTCACTGAGTTTGAGTAACGCCCGTGTTTATCTTGCTACATTGTCAATACATGGAAACGATTTCTTTTGATAAACTGGGTCCGTAGGACAATATCATTTTAACGATAGAATGTTCCATCTATCTTCTTGCATGCCCTCAAGGGCCTAAATTCTTATCTTATTGTACCAGGACAATGTATTTCATGTATGCCTGATTAATTGTTTTCATTGAAAAATATTCTTATATTTGTTATTCATAATATATTTATACATGTATACAATATGGTGTAATATGGGCACAGCATTAATTGCATCTTATTACTGAAAATGGACACTAACATAGACATGACCTAATCTGTGAATTTTAAAATATGCCTTCATTCACATGATATAAGATTTATACTGCTTTGTCTTAAATGATTATTTTATAATTTTTATTTCCTCCATTGTACAGATTTTTGCTGACCTCATCAATGGGTGCAGACTTATCTATTATGCCCGAATAAAAGTCGTAGTAGAAGTCCATTTAAATGTAAATATCTCTTACTACATAACTTCACCAATTTATCACAAGAAATTACCCGTACCATCACCTAGCTGTCTAGCCTGTCAGCTGTCAAGGAAAATACGCGGGTATTAAACTGAAAGTTGAATGGGGAGGTGAATACCGATCCCGACCAGAATCAAGACGAAGAAAATCAGAAATTTTACAATAATAGGGGGAAAATCGAGGCGGGCGGGGATGAGAATCTATAAAAAAAAATTATCATGGTCTAACACATCTATGGCGATTGACAAGAAATTGCACGGATGTAAGAGAGTATAAACAAGATTACAGCACTGCAAAATGACAAGAAATCAAACACTCGATGCGCATTTTCAACACCCATAATGTGCCTTACTTCAATCAGCTGTTTACAGTGGTTTACACAGGAACTTGGATCTACGTTAGATACCACCACACAAAAAGAAATCCAGAGAAAATTTAATTTTTTAGGACTTATGAAGTATTCTTTTAACATTAGTTTGAAAATAGTTAATCTAGAGCATTTTTAATATAATATTATAAAGTATAATCTAACATTAATAAATGTATGTTACCATCTAATATGCATCATGCAGCTTATCATAATCATCCTGACCGTGTGGTCCCAAGAATAATTATGAGAAAAAAAATTATATATGTCAGAACTTGGAATTTTTTCCGGTTTGAGAGAGTTTGTTAAAATATTAGCGTTTTGTTAATAATCAAAGAATACAATGTTATGAAATGGCAGACAATTAATATTAACACACAGCTTTAGGCTAGTGAGACCACAATGAGATATTATTCATTTATTAATCTTAGGAATTGTGTAGAATAAAAGGAAAAAAAGAAAAACAAATGGTTGTAGCTATATTATTTATAATTCATATCAGTGATTTGATCACTTTTTAAATCATTGAATGCATTGCTGCAGCACTAGCATCCCTAGTATAAACAACCTGAACACATTTATTACAATTAGTTTAGTCTTAAACAATAGAAAACAAGTGCGTTATCAATTGAGTAACAATGAAGTACGTTGATGTTTTATTAAGTAATCCCTTTTGGATTTTCTTATTTTAGAGCTCTGTGTTTTCTGAAACACAATGTGCTGAAAATTAATGAAAATTTGCGGCATAAAAATGAATTATTTTTTTTTAAATCGGATATTGGCATAATATTTTGTGACCTTATGTGACCTTTGTATATGATATCCCATAACTTAAAATCAATATTCATTTCATAACAGGGATGGCAACAGGTTTCTAATGATGAATTATTACATCATTCTTAGGAACACCACAAACAAAGAGCAAAGAGAGGTCTGATCCTATCTTGTCCTTTTGTTTGGTAGTGCCCCCCCCCCCCTTCCCCCAGGAAAAGACCCCCCCCCCCTCACTGAAATTGCTTTCTAAGGTCCTGAATAAGGTCTACAAATTTTAGACACAAGTCAGTATGACATGTTCTATTTTAAGCATGCGTAACAATAAGTGAGAGGAAGGACTTTATATAGTAATAGGTAGATGAATCGGAGAAGAAAAGGGGGGATAGACTCCGATCTCAAGTTTGGCTTCAAAAACCTACATTACGTGTACTATTTTCCCGTATCTCCAATTAACGGGGACCAAATTCATTTATTATAAAACTTACAAAATCTCATGTTGCTATGACACATATGTGTGCACATTCATATCGTTTATTAGTTGAATTCTAAAATATTGTGAAATGAATACACTTCCCGGAGTTTGAAATAAGTTCAAAACATACATTGGATTGCGAGGTCGGTTTTTGGTTTTCACTTGTAATTTATATGCTTAAGTACAGATAATTTATATAGAAGGTTCTCTCGGTTATTATGATATCGCATGTCTTCGTTGATCACCTGACGGTCATTTATAATTGTTTGAAGTGTTTCACATAAATCGCTTTAAAATAGCGCAGCAAATTTAACAATTATTTTTAACTTTTTGTTTGATAAATGAACTCACCGTATCCTTGTGTACCTGAAATGTGCTTGGGAAAAATGGTAGTATTACTTGCGTACAAAATACACGTATTTCATGAAGAGTTCAACTTACCGACACACTTACCTACACATTTGAGGGTAATCTGTATTCAAGCAAAGCCATCACACATTTACCCAAGCAAGATTCGGATAGAGAACAAACCCATCTTACGATTTCCGTAAAAGATCTCAAATGAATCCTCGTATAAATCAGAGTATATTTCAAAAGTATATTTTTCGAAAGCAGTTTAAACACGCTGAATTTCAATCAAGGGTAATGAAACAAATTATTTTAAAATATTCGCACATATAAGGTATTAAAATACAATTCAGACACGTGAATTTTGCAATAGCGTTCTGGCATCTTATAGGCAGTTTGAAATAAGGTCTAAAGTTTTTGACACTCTCCCCGTCATAACAGCTCAAGTTTGCAGTGGCTTGACGTCATTTTCCATTATGACGTCAAATATTGGTAGTTCGGAGAAGTAAAGGTATAAAGTGCACTGTGATATTCTATAAGGGAATCCTTAACCTACCCGGGCAGCGTAGTATACATTGTGTACTATTTGAAGGAATAAATATTAACCAATATGTCTGTCATTTCATTTCAATTGAATTTCTAATATGCAGCAATCGTCAATGGACCCCCCCCCCCCCCCCTCCACTTGCACTTTAAGATAAGATATAAGATTCTTCACATCTTATTTCATCAAACAAGTAACAAAACATACCCTTTTCCAGCGTTTCTTTGATATAGAAAGAATCCTTATTGAAAGAATCCAGAATGCCCTGCCCAGCCTTTCTGCGTCTTCTTTTTGTCATGTTTGTTGACTCCCGCCTCAAAACATTTATACTTCCGTTCTCTTTACACATGCACATGCGCATATTACATGTGTGTATCGTCAGAGGTGCGTAAACGAAGATGGCAACTTCAATCCACACAGTATCTGTGTAATCATGTGTTTGATGAAACCCCGAAAGTGGGACACGTTATTATTTTTATTTTTCTAGATAGTAGACATGTTATTTATTTGTTTTGAACGATAAAAAAGATTGGGGACCTAAGTCAAGTCCCCAAACTTTTTGAGGCCCCCATTTTAAGACTTGCGTATCTGTAGCAGGTCCCCAATATGACAGAATCACACACACACACACACACCAGGAGTTTTAATCAAAACTCAAACTTCACAATCTTAAATCGTAAAGGGTCGGAAGGGGGGGGGGGGGGGTAGCAAGTGTTTATCCTCCTCTACACGGGTTCAATTCATAGGGTCAAATGCTGCCTGACAGTGTATGCCAATTATGAGGACGTTCTTTATATACTACTTTTGACTACGGATTACCAGGGCCGTAAGTAGGGTTCTAAATCAGGGGAGGCAGGGGATTGGGGGCCGCCGATTGACTTTACGACTGAAAATGACACTTTTTAAATCCCAATTTATCATGTTTGTGTTTCATTTGTACTATGTAAAGAATCGTAATATGGTGTCAAAGACAAAGGTGCTTGTCTTCATTTTAAACATATATCCTATAATATAACATTTATATAATTTTATTTTCTTTTTTGCCAAAAAATCAGACGAGGCAGTTGCCTCGTCTGCCTCATCGGCAGTTACGGCCCTGATTACCCTGGTTGCCTGATCAAGATATGAGCTTACAGCGGTTGCGACTGTCAAAGCTCGCTTACCTTCACTTGTTCAAGCTTACATCCTTAACACTCGATACTACTTTGAAACTTCCAGGTCAATGTCATAAGATCACACACCATGAAATCACATGAAAGGTCTTTCTGTAAAGAATGTATAACCCAATATATTTTACTTTGAATTTTAAATATAGTTTTGTAAAATGTAATAGTAATGTAAAAAATAACTGGAAATGTACGCTGTCAAACACGAGGCCAATGGGCTACATCGCTCACCTGAGCCATCTTAGCCCTGCCGTTTTTCAATGTCACTAGGTCAAACAAAGTATAACAAGGTATATATACAAAATATGAAAGCCCTACCTTGAATAGTTAAGGGGTTTTTTTTGGTCAAAAATAGGTCAAACTCCAAGGTTCAAAAGTTCAAACACCATTGTGTCACAAGGTCTTGCCATATGAATCTATACACAGAATATGAAAGCCCTACCTAAATAGTTCCGAATATACCTAATAGGTTATGTTTTCTAAAAGTAGGCCAAACTAAGAGTTCAATGTCACAAGATCAAAGGACATGGTATGAAATTAAAGGTCTTGCCATAACAAATGTATATTAGATTGAAAGATCAATCTTAAATAGTTCAGGACATATTGTATAGGTCAGAATTTTATTAAAAGTAACTCAAACTTCCAGGTCAATGTCATAAGATCACACACCATGGAATCACATGAAAGGTCTTTCTGTAAAGAATGTATATACAAAATATAAAAGCCCTAGCTTAAATACATGTAGTTCAAGAGAGTTGTAATGATTTTTCCCAAATATATCAGCATATTAAACTTTGATCCCCTATTGTTACCCCCATCCTAACCCCCGGGGACCATGGTTTGAACAATCTTGAATCTATTCTATGTAAGGAAGCTTTCATGTAAATTACCACTTTTCTGACCCAGTGGTTCTTGAGAAGATTGTTCAAAGTTTTCCCTATACATCTAAATGTAAACTTTGATCCCCTATTGTGGCCCCACCCTAGCGGGTACCTGTAAAGTGCGAAACGAAACGAAACGAAATCTACCACGGTGACCGAGAGGTTAGAGCGTTCGCCCCGCATGCGGAAGGCCGGGGTTCGAATCCCGGCCGCGACAGACCTACGTCGTTAAAACATGTGAGTGAAAAATTCTCGAGGAAAGGCGAAAATACAACGGACCAGACCGGGACTCGAACCCGGGCCCCCTGAATCTCCAGTCAGGTGCTCTATCAACTGAGCTATCTGGCTACCGGCGGTCGAACCCGGCTGACCCCTACATTCCTTCCTCCTTAAATGTCTTCCCACTTGAAGACAATCAACCCAGGGTTTTAATATCCTGGCAGGCATTTCCACCTGTCAGTTCCAGGGGCTGGTCACGGCACCAAATGTAACAGGAAAGGAGAAAATGCAACGGACACCAGACTAGGATTAGAACCCGGGCTCCCTGAATCTCTAGTCGGGTGCTCTACCAACTGAGCTATCTGGCCCCCGGCGATCGAACCCGGCTGACCGCTATATTTGTATGTTTAACTCGTTGCTCTCTCTCTCTCTCTCTCTCTCTCTCTCTCTCTCTCTCTTTAAATAAGTAAATGAACAAACAAGCAAACAAACAAATAGATGAAATCTATGTGCTTAGTCCCATATAACCTACATACAAAATTTCAGCTCAATCATTTCACCAACACCAGAGTCATAGTCGAAAATAGTTCGCTATGATTACAGCTCGCGGCGCATAAAGCTCGCGATCAAGATATTTCATGTTACGGGAAGCACATGCCAAGAACACACGAAACCCACATATCGGTTCACAAACACCAGAGATACTGCAGAGTTGCTGAAAATTGTGCAATTCTCGCGGTGCTTTAAGCTCTCGATTCAGAATTCTCATTTTGGGGGAGTCATGTCAGAGGGTGATTTGTAATCTACAGTACATGCAAACATTTCAGCCCGGTCGACAAACACCAGATATATGAGTGCGGACAGACAAACAAACCCATATAAGAGGGAGTACAATAGAATAACTTCTGTGTAATCTATCCTAAAAACGTCAATAAAATATTGGCGTGCGACTATTTAGGACTGGCGATGATTTGGAGTGTACTATAGTTACATCCCAAATCGTCGCCCCTAATGATAGTGCAATCTTGTCCCAAATCGTCGCCGGGGCGACGATTGGGGATGCCGGGCGACGATTTGGGGTGAAATGTCATCCCAAATCATCGCCGGCGACAATTTGGGATGGGGCGACGATTTGGGCTGTAACATATGCGGCTTCACTCTTAATGTGGACTCAAGCAGCACTGATGACTAGACTGGGTGGTAGACGCAATAACTTTGGTTTGTCAACGTTGAGTTTCCTTGTATGTATTGGTTATATGTAGCTCGTGTGTTATGGTTGTTATAATGACTTTGTTGTCATCACAATTGGTTTCGCACTAACTTTTGGACCGTTGGTTTCACGATGATTTTGGCAACAGGTGATTCCGCGCGCCAGTCTTGACCGAGAGTATGAAAAGGTAAAAGATAATGTAAAGTGATCAATAACATAATTCCTATAAGGAATACAAAATAGAGTTGGGCAAACACGGACCCCTGGACATACCAGAAGTATCATGGAGGAGTAAGTGTCCCCTGTCGACCGGTCACACTCGCCTGGGCCCTATATCTTAACCAGTAGTTAACGGAATAATCCGTAGTCAAAGTCGGTATGTAAAGAACATTTGAATACGACTAAATATATTCTTATTTTAATGACTCAAAATCGTTCATATACTGACAAGACAATCAAATTCCAAATATCTGAAGGCTTTTTCTAAACATAACATGTTAAACGTTGAAACCCTACTGTACACGTGGTCATTGTTAAGCAGATCTCTATGAAAGAATCTTCTAAACACCATCTTATGGGAATGGATCTTTATTTTAACAAACTTATTTCCTTCATGAATGCTTTGAGGCAATTTTGGTTAAAACTGAACCAATGTTTCTTTATGAATATGAAGTCCAAAATTGATAAGTTTACGGACAGACAGTTACATTTTGAATCCATAAGTTGAAGATTGACCGCTTTGCTGAAAGACAAATAAGAGCAATGTGCAAAAGTACAGAATAATGAAAGAAATGTTTAACACCCAAAATCATTTACCGGACAAAATGGCTCTGGCAACATTCTTTCTGCATTTTCTCTAATGTCGAATAACATTGATAAGATGTTACCTTTTAGAAGACATTTTTAAATCTCAAGAATGGATTTACTACTTTAATAAAGTATAACTTAGGAAGCGAAAATATTACTTTTCAAAATGGAATTGACACTAATACCATGGGGACATGTATATATAAGTCTGACAATCCCCGACTGTCTCATTCATACTTATTTCCTTCATAACTAACCATTAAAGTTATGACCTTTGACGTTCAGGAATTACAAGCAACTTCCTCTAATCGTGGGAAACATGTGTACCAGCTTTTGAGCTTTTGTGCTGGTTATGCGGGCTTGTTATTGTCTGCTGGTTTCTGAATACTGTTTATTGTGTGCTGTTTGGTTTTTTTTAGTACTATTTATTGTTTGTTGGTTACTAAGTACTATTAATTGTGTTTGTTTCTGAGTACTTTGTATTATATGCTGGTTTCTGAATGTTTATTATGTGCTGGTTTCTGCGTACTATTTACTGTGTGCTGGTTTCTGATTACTGTTTATTGTGTACTCGTTTTTGAGTACATTTTCTTAAGTGTTTGTTTCTGAGTATTGTTTATAGTTTGCTGGCTTCTGAATACTGTTTATAGTAGTCAGAAACCAGCACACAATAAACAGTACTCAGAAACAAGCACAAAAAAACAGTACTCACAAACTAGCAAACTGTAAACAGTACTCACAAACCAGCACACAATAAACATTACTCAGTAATCAGTACACCATAAATAGTACTCTGAAAGACAAATACAATAAACAGTATTCAGAAACCAGAATCCTATTAACAGTACTCATACTCAGAATCCAACACACAATAAACAATACTCACGAACCAGAACACAATACACAGTACTGTACTCAGCATCCAGTACACAATAAACAGTACTCAAAAAGCAGTACACAATAAACAGTACTCAGAAATCGGCACACATTAAACGATACTCACTACCCAGCACACAATTAATAGTACTCAGAAACCACAATAAACAGTACCCAGAAACCAGCACACAATAAACAGTAATCAGGAAAAAAAACTATAAACAGTACTCAGAAATCAGCACATATTAAACAGCACTCAGAAACCAGCCACAATAAACAGTACTCAGAAACCATCATACAATAAACAGTACTCTGAAACCAACAAACACTAGCAAGCAAACAAGAGATAGTTCTTAGAAACCACCACACAAAAAAGAATAGTAACCAATACACAATAAATATTACTCAGAGACCAGCACACATTAAACAATGCTCAGAAACCAGCACACAATAAACAGTACTCAGAAACCAGCCCATAATAAATAGTACTCAGCAACAAGCACACAATAAACAGTACTCAGAAACAAACACTCAGCATTCAGTACATAATAAAAAGTACATAAACACTCAGAAACAAACACAAAATAACCACCCCACAATAAACAGTACTGAGAAACAATCTCGCAATAGACAGTAGTCAGCAACCAACATATCACACACAGAAGGACAAATACAATAAACACTTCCCTGAAACCAGCAAACAATAGATAGTTCTCAGAAACAAGCACAAAATAAAGAGTACTCAGTACCCAATACACAAGAAATATTACTTTTAGACCAGCACACATTAAACAGTACTCAGAAACCAGCATCTTATAAACCTTATCCAGAAACCAGCACACAATAAACAGTACTTAGAATCCAACACACAATGAACAATACTCAGGAACTAGAACACAAGGAATAGTAATCAGATAATAGCACACAATAAACAGTACTCAGCAACCAGCACACAATAAATAGTACTCAGAAACCAGCAAACCATAAACAGTACTCAGAAACGAGCACACAATCAACAGTACTCAGAAATTAGCACATAATAAAGTATACTCAGAAACCAGCACACAATAAATAGTACTCAGGAGTCGTATGCATAAAAATTCTAAGAATTTTCTTAAGTATATACTTAAATTTCTTAAGTATATACTTAGCTAAGTAAGATTCTTAAGTTCCGTTGCATAAAACTTCTAAGCAACATGCTTAGTTGTTTTTAGCTAAGTACATCGCAATATACTTGAGTTTATCGTTGCTATGTCAAACGTCATTTCCGCTTTCACTTTACCGTCAACACAGATTGCATGGAGTTGAACATTTTCTTGATCGCTAATAAATGATGAAATACTATAATTTTTTGTGTTATGCAAGGTTAATAAAATAAATAGACCAAAAATCAAATGTCGTTTTATATGACGTTATATCCGATTTTATCGTCTGCATCTGCATTGATCCTTGAAAATATGGCAGAAAGAGAAGGTGTTGAGAGTCAGTCATTACAGGCAACTAAGAAAAGAAAACCGAATTGGACAGCAGATGAATGCTTGTTTTTAAGCAAGTGTGTAGAAGAACATAAAAGTATCCTTCGAGCTAAATTCGGAACGGGGGTTACGACATTTAAAAAACGGGAGATTTGGAGGAAAATCACAGATGCCATCAATGCCTCTTCCTCCACCAAGCGAACGGTGGAGGAGGTTGAGAAGAAATGACACAATATACATTATCTGCTTTGATATTCATTAAACTTTTCAATTTAGATCAAACTCATTTATATGCCTATATATAAGCTATGTTAACCAGCATATTCAAGAAAATGTCAATTTTACCAAACTTTGATTTATATACAGTTTTACTTATTAAATTAAAATTCATTTCTTCACTCAGGGAAATTATTTTACGGCATTGACTAAAACATGTCTCATTGAATAGAGTAATAATTTTCAAATTAATATTTATAGGTCAAAGCGACACAAGACAGAACATGGGAAGCAGCAGCGCTTAGATGTATATTTTGCTCCAAACAGATCAAATAACCCTGATTTGGTCAACATTGCAACACAAGAAGACGATACCAGTGCTTCAACTGATAGTATTCCTAGTACCAGTGGTACTGCTGTTATTTGTTCTACTACGCCACCACCCCAGAGTTCTTGCATTGAAGAAACAGGAAAAATAGGATCCGATCCTGCGTTGTTATGTTGTAAGCAACTATCAGATGAAGAACGACGGAACATTCTTTGTCCTGAAAACAAACTTCCACTATCATTCAAATATCCCAAGAATAGTCAAGATCGGCGTTACAACAGATCATGGGAAGACACGTTTCCATGGTTAAGCTACTCCGCATCTGTAGATGGGGCTTATTGTGCGGCTTGTATTGCCTTTCAGGACCCAAGTGACGAAAGACAAAACCCGGAATTTGTTCAAGTTCCATTTCGCGACTGGAAAAACGCAATGGGTGAAAAACGGGGTCGGTTAAAAATACATGCACACAGTGAACGACACTTAAAAGCATTAGAAATGCGGGACAGTTTCTTGGCTATTTCTAATATGGAAAAACCGGCTGTCACTCAAAGCATCAGTAAAGCTAGGTCAGACAAAATAGAACGAAACAGGGCAGCTCTGACATCTATAATTGATATTATTATCACTCTAGGTAAAAGAAATATAGCCTTTAGAGGTAACTGGAACAAGGAAATCTCGGAAGAAGATGGGAATTTTATGTTTTTTATTAATTGGAAAGCTACCTTTGACGAAACATTCAAAAGAAAACCCTTATGGTAAATACCTTACTCCTCGAGCTCAAAATGAATTCATTCCGTTCCCTGACGATTTTCAACAGGAGCTTCATCGATGGCGAAATTTCGTGCAACGCAGTCAAATTCCTGAATCATACTCGGTTGAGGCCGTTCTTAGTTTCACATCGGAATACTACCCAAACATTCGACGTATTATGCAGTTATTGTTATGCATACCGGTTGGATCATGTTGCTGCGAGCGTTCTTTTTCAGCTTTAAGGAGACTGAAAACCTGGATTAGATCAACGATGACAGAATCACGCTTATGTGGCCTATCCATGTTACATATACACAGAAGTGACGACGTTGGTGATATTGATAAGAGTGCGGTACTCAAACGGTGGGATGCATCTGGTCATCGAAAGATTGAATTAGCATTTGATGTTGCACCTGAGTCTGAGGACTTGTGACTTGATCTATTCGACTACTGGACAAAAACAAATGTTAATGTCATTGTTTTTATCTTGAAAACATGCAGCTTAATTTCAATATACTAGTATTTGAAATCGTGTTTATTTAATTGCATATCCTTATAAGAAATAGAATTTATGTTGTTTCCAATAACTAAGAACATGATACCTCCCTTAAAAAGCATTCCAAATCTTTCTTTTAGAATGAGTTAGTCAAGTAACATCTTAGAAGGCCCTAGAATCAAGGATTTTGCACGAAACGTGTTCAGTGTGCACAAAATGTGCCTCCTCCAAATTGAAGGTTAATTTACGGCCCTGGCTATCACCGAGAAGATGGCATTTCACGGGCAATAAATGTCGTTGAAAGAGCTGAAATAGACCACTCTCCCTCAGTATTCTGGCATCATGAGTCGCTCCCGGCCAGCTTGCCACGATGTCTAAAATCTTATAACTGGCATCACATACAATCTGTACATTTATACTGTGAAAGTTTTTCCGGTTGACATACTCCACTTCGTGTTCACTGGGAGCTATAATTCGCACATGGGTTCCATCAATCGCCCCAACCACGCCAGGGAAACCAGCAATGGCAAAAAAGTCAACCTGGTGCTTCCGAACAGTTCCTGGGTCCATTGGAAAGGAAACGAATCGCTTGACAATATTTGGTTGAACAAGAGCGGTAGTAACTCTTTGAATTATTCTTGAAACCGTTGACTGGTGAAGACCAAAGTTGTCACCACTACATAGCTGCATCTTACCTGTAGCATAGTATCTCAAGGCAACCATGACTTGCACAATTGCCAATTGCAAGTACACTGTGATTTCTGTTGGTCAAAGGCATAATGTCATTTTGAATTAAATATGTTATAAATTCAATTCCTTCCTGATCAAATCTAAATCTGTGCTGCAGTTCTGCTACTGTCATTGATTCTAAGGGATTAATTCGTGGTTTGAATGTTCTCTGTTTTCTGTCAGCCATTTTGTTCTTGCTACGCAATATGCTTAAGAACTTAAGACAAGTAACGACCATGCTTAACTTTAAGCATATACTAAGCATATACTTAAGAGTTAAGAACAAATACTATAAACAATACTCAGAAAGCATTGTGTAATAAACAGTACTCAGAAACCAGCATCCTATGAACAGTACTCATAAACAAGCACACAATAAACAGTACTCAGAAACCAGCATCCTATTAACAATACTCATAAACAAGCACACAATAACCAGTACTCAGAAACCAACACACAATAAACAGTACTCAGCAATCAGTACACAGTAAAAAGTACATAAACAGTACTCACAAACAAACACAAAATAATCACTCCACAATAAACAGTACTGAGAAAAAATCTCACAATAAACAGTAGTCAGCAACCAATACAACCAACACAGTAAGACAAATACAATAAATAACCAGCAAATAATAGATAGTTCTCGGAACCAGTACTCAGTAACAAGCATAAAATACTCAGTAACCAACACACAATAAACAGGACTCAAAAACCAGACCACAATAAACAGTACTCAGAAACCAGCACACGACAAATAGTACTCACACACCAGCACTCCATAAACAGTGTTCATCAATCTGCACACAATAAACAGTAGTGAGAAACCAGAACACAGTCAGATAATACAACACAGTAAACAGAAACAAACACGTAATTAAAAGTACTCAGAAATAAATACACAATAAAATGTACTCAGAAACGAGTACACAGTAAACAGTACTCAGAAACCAGCAAACTATAAACAATACTCAGTAACCAAAATACAATAAACAGTATTCAGAAACGAGCACACCATAAACAGTACTCAGAAATCAACATTACATAAACGGTACTCATGGACCAGCACACAATAAACAGTACTCAGAAACAAACACACAATAAACAATACTCACGAACCAGAACACAATGAATAGTAATCAGATAATAACAGACAAGAAACAGTACTCAGTAACCAACACAATGAAATAGTACTCAGAACGCAGCACACAGTAAACAGTACTCAAAAACAAACACACAATTAAAAGTACTCAGAAACAGACGCACAATAAATTGTACTCAAAAACAATCACACAATAAGTAGTACTCAGAATCCAATACAAAATAAACAATACTCACGAACTTGTATTCAGAAATTAGCACACAATAAACGAGCACACCATAAACAGTACTCAGAAATCAGCATTCTATGAACAGTACTCATAGACAAGCACACAATAAACAGTACTCAGAACCAAACACACAATAAATAGTACTCAGAAACCAGCTGACAATAAAAAGTATTCAGAAAAAAGCACACAATAAATAGTACTCAGCAACAAGTACACAATAAACATAAACAGTGCTCAAAAACAAATACACAATAAGCAGTATTCAGAAACCAAAACACAATAAACAGTACTCAGCAATCAGTACACAGTAAAAAGTACATAAACAGTACTCACAAACAAACACAAAATAACCACCCCACAATAAACAGTACTGAGAAAAAATCTCACAATAAACAGTATCAGTACCAGTACTGCTTATCAGCAACCAATACAACCAACACAGTAAGACAAATACAATAAATACTACTCTGAAACCAGCAAATAATAGATAGTTCTCAGAAACCAGTACAAAATAAAGAGTACTCAGTAACAAGCATAAAATACTCAGTAACCAACACACAATAAACAGGACTCAAAAACCAGACCACAATAAACAGTACTCAGAAACCAGCACACGATAAATAGAACTCACACACCAGCACTCCATAAACAGTGTTCATCAATTTGCACACAATAAACAGTAGTGAGAAACCAGAACACAGTCAGATAATACAACACAGTAAACAGAAACAAACTCGTAATTAAAAGTACTCAGAAGTAAATACACAATAAAATGTACTCAGAAACGAGTACACAGTAAACAGTACTCAGAAACCAGCATACAATAAACAGTACTCAGAAACAAGTAAACAGTATTCAGAAATTAGCACACAATAAATAGTACTCAGAAAGACATACAATAAACAGTACTCAGAAACCAGCAAACTATAAACAATACTCAGTAACCAAAACACAATAAACAGTACTCAGAAACCAGCACACAATAAATAGTACTCACACACCAGCACTCCATAAACAGTGTTCATCAATCTGCACACAATAAACAGTAGTGAGAAACCAGAACACAGTCTGATAATACAACACAGTCAACAGAAACAAACACGTAATTAAAAGTACTCAGAAATAAATACACAATAAAACGTACTCAGAAACGAGTACACAATAAACAGTACTCAGAAACCAGCACACAATAAACAGTACTCAGAAACCAACAAACAGTATTCAGAAATTAGCACACAATAAATAGTACTCAGAAAGACATACAATAAACAGTACTCAGAAACCAGCAAACTATAAACAATACTCAGTAACCAAAACACAATAAACAGTATTCAGAAACGAGCACACCATAAACAGTACTCAGAAATCAGCATTACATAAACGGTACTCATAGACCAGCACAAAATAAACAGTACTCAGAACCAAACACACAATAAACAATACTCACGAACCAGAACACAATGAATAGTAATCAGATAATAACAGACAAGAAACAGTACTCAGTAACCAACACAAAGAAATAGTACTCAGAACGCAGCACACAGTAAACAGTACTCAAAAACAAACACACAATTAAAAGTACTCAGAAACAGACGCACAATAAGTAGTACTCAGAATCCAACACACAATAAACAGTACTCAGGAACTTGTATTCAGAAATTAGCACACAATAAACGAGCACACCATAAACAGTACTCAGAAATCAGCATTCTATGAACAGTACTCAGAAACCTGTATACAGTAAACAGTACTCAGAATTAAACACACAATAAACAGTACTCACGAATCAGAACACAATGAATCAGATTATGACACAGTACTCAGCAACCAGCACACAATAAATAGTACTCAGAAACCAGCTGACAATAAAAAGTATTCAGAAAAAAGCACACAATAAATAGTACTCAGCAACAAGTACACAATAAACATAAACAGTGCTCAAAAACAAATACACAATAAGCAGTATTCAGAAACCAACACACAATAAACTCAGCAATCAGTACACAGTAAAAAGTACATAAACAGTACTCACAAACAAACACAAAATAACCACCCCACAATAAACAGTACTGAGAAAAAATCTCACAATAAACAGTAGTCAGCAACCAATACAACCAACACAGTAAGACAAATACAATAAATACTACTCTGAAACTAGCAAATAATAGATAGTTCTCAGAAACCAGTACAAAATAAAGAGTACTCAGTAACAAGCATAAAATACTCAGTAACCAACACACAATAAACAGGACTCAAAAACCAGACCACAATAAACAGTACTCAGAAACCAGCACACGACAAATAGTACTCACACACCAGCACTCCATAAACAGTGTTCATCAATCTGCACACAATAAACAGTAGTGAGAAACCAGAACACAGTCAGATAACACAACACAGTAAACAGAAACAAACACGTAATTAAAAGTACTCAGAAGTAAATACACAATAAAATGTAAACAGTACTCAGAAACCAGCACACAATAAACAGTACTCAGAAACAAGCAAACAGTATTCAGAAATGAGCACACAATAAATAGTACTCAGAAAGACATACAATAAACAGTACTCAGAAACCAGCAAACTATAAACAATACTCAGTAACCATTACACAATAAACAGTATTCAGAAACGAGCACACCATAAACAGTACTCAGAAATCAGCATTACATAAACGGTACTCATAGACAAGCACACAATAAATAGTACTCACGAACCAGAACACAATGAATAGTAAGCAGATAATAACAGACAAGAAACAGTACTCAGTAACCAACACAAATAAATAGTACTCAGAAATTACGCACAATAAATTGTACTCAAAAACAATCACACAATAAGTAGTACTCAGAATCCAACACACAATAAACAATACTCAGGAACTTGTATTCAGAAATTAGCACACAATCAACGATCACACCATAACCAGTACTCAGAAAAGAGCATTCTATGAACAGTACTAATAGACAAGCACACAATAAACAGTACTCAGAACCAAACACACAATAAATAGTACTCAGAAACCAGTATACAGTAAACAGTACTCAGAAACAAACACACAATAAAAAGTACTCAGAACTAAACACACAATAAACAGTACTCACGAATCAGAGCACAATGAATCAGATTCAGCAACCAGCACACAATAAATAGTACTCAGAAACCAGCTAACAATATAATATACTCAGAAAAAAGCACACAATAAATAGTACTCAGCAACAAGTACACAATAAACAGTACATAAACAGTGCTCAAAAACAAATACACAATAAGCAGTATTCAGAAACCAACACACAATAAACAGTACTCAGCAATCAGTACACAGTAAAAAGTACATAAACAGTACTCACAAACAAACACAAAATAACCACCCCACAATAAACAGTACTGAGAAAAAATCTCACAATAAACAGTAGTCAGCAACCAATACAACCAACACAGTAAGACAAATACAATAAATACTACTCTGAAACTAGCAAATAATAGATAGTTCTCAGAAACCAGTACAAAATAAAGAGTACTCAGTAACAAGCATAAAATACTCAGTAACCAACACACAATAAACAGGACTCAAAAACCAGACCACAATAAACAGTACTCAGAAACCAGCACACGACAAATAGTACTCACACACCAGCACTCCATAAACAGTGTTCATCAATCTGCACACAATAAACAGTAGTGAGAAACCAGAACACAGTCAGATAACACAACACAGTAAACAGAAACAAACACGTAATTAAAAGTACTCAGAAGTAAATACACAATAAAATGTAAACAGTACTCAGAAACCAGCACACAATAAACAGTACTCAGAAACAAGCAAACAGTATTCAGAAATGAGCACACAATAAATAGTACTCAGAAAGACATACAATAAACAGTACTCAGAAACCAGCAAACTATAAACAATACTCAGTAACCATTACACAATAAACAGTATTCAGAAACGAGCACACCATAAACAGTACTCAGAAATCAGCATTACATAAACGGTACTCATAGACAAGCACACAATAAATAGTACTCACGAACCAGAACACAATGAATAGTAAGCAGATAATAACAGACAAGAAACAGTACTCAGTAACCAACACAAATAAATAGTACTCAGAAATTACGCACAATAAATTGTACTCAAAAACAATCACACAATAAGTAGTACTCAGAATCCAACACACAATAAACAATACTCAGGAACTTGTATTCAGAAATTAGCACACAATCAACGATCACACCATAACCAGTACTCAGAAAAGAGCATTCTATGAACAGTACTAATAGACAAGCACACAATAAACAGTACTCAGAACCAAACACACAATAAATAGTACTCAGAAACCAGTATACAGTAAACAGTACTCAGAAACAAACACACAATAAAAAGTACTCAGAACTAAACACACAATAAACAGTACTCACGAATCAGAGCACAATGAATCAGATTCAGCAACCAGCACACAATAAATAGTACTCAGAAACCAGCTAACAATATAATATACTCAGAAAAAAGCACACAATAAATAGTACTCAGCAACAAGTACACAATAAACAGTACATAAACAGTGCTCAAAAACAAATACACAATAAGCAGTATTCAGAAACCAACACACAATAAACAGTACTCAGCAATCAGTACACAGTAAAAAGTACATAAACAGTACTCACAAACAAACACAAAATAACCACCCCACAATAAACAGTACTGAGAAAAAATCTCACAATAAACAGTAGTCAGCAACCAATACAACCAACACAGTAAGACAAATACAATAAATACTACTCTGAAACCAGCAAATAATAGATAGTTCTCAGAAACCAGTACAAAATAAAGAGTACTCAGTAACAAGCATAAAATACTCAGTAACCAACACACAATAAACAGGACTCAAAAACCAGACCACAATAAACAGTACTCAGAAACAAGCACACGACAAATAGTACTCACACACCAGCACTCCATAAACAGTGTTCATCAATCTGCACACAATAAACAGTAGTGAGAAACCAGAACACAGTCAGATAACACAACACAGTAAACAGAAACAAACACGTAATTAAAAGTACTCAGAAGTAAATACACAATAAAATGTAAACAGTACTCAGAAACAAGCAAACAGTATTCAGAAATTAGCACACAATAAATAGTACTCAGAAAGACATACAATAAACAGTACTCAGAAACCAGCAAACTATAAACAATACTCAGTAACCATTACACAATAAACAGTATTCAGAAACGAGCACACCATAAACAGTACTCAGAAATCAGCATTACATAAACGGTAGTCATAGACAAGCACACAATAAACAGTACTCACGAACCAGAACACAATGAATAGTAAGCAGATAATAACAGACAAGAAACAGTACTCAGTAACCAACACAAATAAACAGTACTCAGAAATGACGCACAATAAATTGTACTCAAAAACAATCACACAATAAGTAGTACTCAGAATCCAACACACAATAAACAATACTCAGCAACTTGTATTCAGAAATTAGTACACAATCAACGATCACACCATAACCAGTACTCAGAAAAGAGCATTCTATGAACAGTACTCATAGACAAGCACACAATAAACAGTACTCAGAACCAAACACACAATAAATAGTACTCAGAAACCAGTATACAGTAAACAGTACTCAGAAACAAACACACAATAAAAAGTACTCAGAACTAAACACACAATAAACAGTACTCACGATTCAGAGCACAATGAATCAGATAATGACACAGTACTCAGCAACCAGATAACCATAAATAGTACTCAGAAACCAGCTAACAATATAATATACTCAGAAAAAAGCACACAATAAATAGTACTCAGCAACAAGTACACAATAAACAGTACATAAACAGTGCTCAAAAACAAATACACAATAAGCAGTATTCAGAAACCAACGCACAATAAACAGTACTCAGCAATCAGTACACAGTAAAAAGTACATAAACAGTACTCACAAACAAACACAAAATAACCACCCCACAATAAACAGTACTGAGAAAAAATCTCACAATAAACAGTAGTCAGCAACCAATACAACCAACACAGTAAGACAAATACAATAAATACTACTCTGAAACCAGCAAATAATAGATAGTTCTCAGAAACCAGTACAAAATAAAGAGTACTCAGTAACAAGCATTAAATACTCAGTAACCAACACACAATAAACAGGACTCAAAAACCAGACCACAATAAACAGTACTCAGAAACCAGCACACGACAAATAGTACTCACACACCAGCACTCCATAAACAGTGTTCATCAATCTGCACACAATAAACAGTAGTGAGAAACCAGAACACAGTCAGATAACACAACACAGTAAACAGAAACAAACACGTAATTAAAAGTACTCAGAAGTAAATACACAATAAAATGTAAACAGTACTCAGAAACCAGCACACAATAAACAGTACTCAGAAACAAGCAAACAGAATTCAGAAATTAGCACACAATAAATAGTACTCAGAAAGACATACAATAAACAGTACTCAGAAACCAGCAAACTATAAACAATACTCAGTAACCATTACACAATAAACAGTATTCAGAAACGAGCACACCATAAACAGTACTCAGAAATCAGCATTACATAAACGGTACTCATAGACAAGCACACAATAAACAGTATTCACGAACCAGAACACAATGAATAGTAATCAGATAATAACAGACAAGAAACAGTACTCAGTAACCAACACAAATAAATAGTACTCAGAAATGGCGCACAATAAATTGTATTAAAAAACAATCACACAATAAGTAGTACTCAGAATCCAACACACAATAAAAAATACTCAGGAACTTGTATTCAGAAATTAGCACACAATCAACGATCACACCATAACCAGTACTCAGAAATCAGCATTCTATGAACAGTACTCAGAACCAAACACACAATAAATAGTACTCAGAAACCAGTATACAGTAAACAGTACTCAGAAACCAGCACACGATAAATAGAACTCACACACCAGCACTCCATAAACAGTGTTCATCAATTTGCACACAATAAACAGTAGTGAGAAACCAGAACACAGTCAGATAATACAACTCAGTAAACAGAAACAAACACGTAATTAAAAGTACTCAGAAATAAATACACAATAAAATGTACTCAGAAACGAGTACACAATAAACAGTACTCAGAAATCAGCAAACAGTATTCAGAAATTAGCACACAATAAATAGTACTCAGAAAGCCATACAATAAAGAGTACTCAGAAACCAACAAACTATAAACAATACTCAGTAACCAAAACACAATAAACAGTATTCAGAAACGAGCAAACCATAAACAGTACTCAGAAATCAGCATTACATAAACGGTACTCATAGACCAGCACAAAATAAACAGTACTCAGAACCAAACACACAATAAACAATACTCACGAACCAGAACACAATGAATAGTAGTAATCAGATAATAACAGACAAGAAACACTACTCAGTAACCAACACAAAGAAATAGTACTCAGAACGCAGCACACAGTAAACAGTACTCAAAAACAAACACACAATTAAAAGTACTCAGAAACAGACGCACAATAAATTGTACTCAAAAACAATCACACAATAAGTAGTACTCAGAATCCAACACACAATAAACAATACTCAGGAACTTGTATTCAGAAATTAGCACACAATAAATGAGGACACCATAAACAGCACTCAGAAATCAGCATTCTATGAACAGTACTCAGAAACCTGTATACAGTAAACAGTACTCAGAACTAAACACACAATAAACAGTACTCACGAATCAGAACACAATGAATCAGATTATGACACAGTACTCAGCAACAAGCACACAATAAATAGTACTCAGAAACCAGCTGACAATAAAAAGTATTCAGAAAAAAGCACACAATAAAAAGTACTCAGCAACAAGTACACAATAAACATAAACAGTGCTCAAAAACAAATACACAATAAGCAGTATTCAGAAACCAACACACAATAAACAGTACTCAGCAATCAGTACACAGTAAAAAGTACATAAACAGTACTCAAAAACAAACACAAAATAACCACCCCACAATAAACAGTACTGAGAAAAAATCTCACAATAAACAGTAGTCAGCAACCAATACAACCAACACAGTAAGACAAATACAATAAATACTACTCTGAAACCAGCAAATAATAGATAGTTCTCAAAAACCTGTACAAAATAAAGAGTACTCAGAAACAAGCATGAAATACTCAGTAACCAACACACAATAAACAGGACTCAAAAACCAGACCACAACAAATAGTACTCACACACCAGCACTCCATAAACAGTGTTCATCAATCTGCACACAATAAACAGTAGTGAGAAACCAGAACACAGTCAGATAATACAACACAGTAAAAAGAAACAAACACGTAATTAAAAGTACTCAGAAGTAAATACACAATAAAATGTACTCAGAAACGAGTACACAGTAAACAGTACTCAGAAACCAGCATACAATAAACAGTACTCAGAAACGAGCAAACAGTATTCAGAAAAAATCAAACTATCAACAATATTCAGTAAACATTACACAGTAAACAGTACTCATAAAAAAGCACACAAAAACAACAATACTCAGAACCAATCACACAATAAACAATACTCACGAACCAAGACACAATAAATAGTACTCAGAAACCAGCTGACAATAAAACGTATTCAGAAAAAAGCACACAAAAAAGCAACAAGTACACAATAAACAGTACATAAACAGTGCTCAAAAACAAATACACAATAAGCAGTATTCAGAAACCAACACACAATAAACAGTACTCAGCAATCAGTACACAGTAAAAAGTACATAAACAGTGCTCACAAACAAACACAAAATAACCACCCCACAATAAACAGTACTGAGAAAAAATCTCACAATAAACAGTAGTCAGCAACCAATACAACCAACACAGTAAGACAAATACAATAAATACTACTCTGAAACTAGCAAATAATAAATAGTTCTCAGAAACCAGTACAAAATAAAGAGTATAAAATAAAATACAAGCATAAAATACTCAGTAACCAACACACAATAAACAGGACTCAAAAACCAGACCACAATAAACAGTACTCAGAAACAAGCACACGACAAATAGTACTCACACACCAGCAACTCCATAAACAGTGTTCATCAATCTGCACACAATAAACAGTAGTGAGAAACCAGAACACAGTCAGATAACACAACACAGTAAACAGAAACAAACACGTAATTAAAAGTACTCAGAAGTAAATACACAATAAAATGTAAACAGTACTCAGAAACCAGCACACAATAAACAGTACTCAGAAACAAGCAAACAGTATTCAGAAATGAGCACACAATAAATAGTACTCAGAAAGACATACAATAAACAGTACTCAGAAACCAGCAAACTATAAACAATACTCAGTAACCATTACACAATAAACAGTATTCAGAAACGAGCACACCATAAACAGTACTCAGAAATCAGCATTACATAAACGGTACTCATAGACAAGAACACAATAAACAGTACTCACGAACCAGAACACAATGAATAGTACTCAGGAACAAGTACACAATAAACAGTACATAAACAGTGCTCAAAAACAAATACACAATAAGCAGAATTCTGTAACCAACACACAATAAACAGGACTCAAAAACCAGAACACAATAAACAGTACTCAGAAACCAGCACACAACAAATAGTACTCACACACCAGCAACTCCATAAACAGTGTTCATCAATCTGCACACAATAAAACAGTAGTGAGAAACCAGAACACAGTCAGATAATACAACACAGTAAACAGAAAAAAACACACAAGTACTCAGAAGAAAATACACAATAAAATGTATTCAGAAACGAGTACACAGTAAACAGTACTCAAAAACCAGCACACAATAAACAGTACTCAGAAACAAGCAAACAGTATTCAGAAATGAGCACACAATAAATAGTACTCAGAAAGACATACAATAAACAGTACTCAGAAACCAGCAAACTATAAACAATACTCAGTAACCATTACACAATAAACAGTATTCAGAAACGAGCACACCATAAACAGTACTCAGAAATCAGCATTACAAAAACGGTACTCATAAACAAGCACACAATAAACAGTACTCAGAATCAAACACACAATAAACAATACTTACCAACCAGAAGACAATGAATAGTAATCAGATAATAACAGCACAAATAGATAGAACTCAGAATGCAGCACACAGTAAACAGTACTCAAAAACAAACACACAATTAAAAGTTCTCAGAAACAGACACACAATAAATTGTACTCAAAAACAATCACACAATAAGTAGTACTCAGAATCCAACACACAATAAACAGTACTCAGGAACTTCTATTCAGAAACGAGCACACAATAAACAGTACTCACGAATCAGAGCACAATGAATCAGATTATGACACAGTACTCAGCAACCAGCACACAATAAATAGTACTCAGAAACCAGCATACAGTAAACAGTACTCAGAACTAAACACACAATAAACAGTACTCACGAATCAGAACACAATGAATCAGATTATGACACAGTACTCAGCAACCATCACACAATAAATAGTACTCAGAAACCAGTTGACAATAAAAAGTATTCAGAAAAAAGCACACAATAAATAGTACTCAGCAACAAGTACACAATAAACATAAACAGTGCTCAAAAACAAATACACAATAAGCAGTATTCAGAAACCAACACACAATAAACAGTACTCAGCAATCAGTACACACTAAAAAGTACATAAACAGTACTCAAAAACAAACACAAAATCACCACCCCACAATAAACAGTACTGAGAAAAAATCTCACAATAAACAGAATCAGTACCAGTACTGCTTATCAGCAACCAATACAACCAACACAGTAAGACAAATACAATAATTACTACTCTGAAACCAGCAAATAATAGATAGTTCTCAGAAACCAGTACAAAATAAAGAGTACTCAGTAACAAGCATAAAATACTCAGTAACCAACACACAATAAAGGGGACTCAAAAACCAGACCACAATAAACAGTACTCAGAAACCAGCACACAATAAATAGTACTCACACACCAGCAACTCCATAAACAGTGTTCATCAATCTGCACACAATAAACAGTAGTGAGAAACCAGAACACAGTCAGATAATACAACACAGTAAACAGAAACAAACACGTAATTAAAAGTACTCAGAAGTAAATACACAATAAAATGTATTCATAAAGGACTACACAGTAAACAGTACTCAGAAACCAGCACACAATAAATAGTACTCAGAAAGACATACAATAAACAGTACTCAGAAATCAGCAAACTATAAACAATACTCAGTAACCATTACACAATAAACAGTATTCAGAAACGAGCAAACCATAAACAGTACTCAGAAATCAGCATTACATAAACGGTACTCATAGACCAGCACACAATAAACAGTACTGAGAACCAAACACACAATAAACAATACTCAGCAATCAGTACACACTAAAAAGTACATAAACAATACTCATAAACACAAAATAACCACCCAACAACAGTACTGAGAAACAATTTCACAATAAACAGTAGTCAGCAACCAATACACCCAAAACAGTAAGACAAATACAATAAATACTACTCTGAAACCAGCAAATAATAGATAGCTCTCAAAACCAGTACAAAATAAAGAGTACTCAGAAACAAGCATAAAATACTCAGTAACCAACACACAATAAACAGGACTCAAAAACCAGACCACAACAAATAGTACTCACACACCAGCACTCCATAAACAGTGTTCATCAATCTGCACACAATAAACAGTAGTGAGAAACCAGAACACAGTCAGATAATACAACACAATAAACAGAAAAAAACACGTAATTAAAAGTACTCAGAAGTAAATACACAATAAAATGTATTCAGAAACGAGTACACACTAAACAGTCCTCAGAAACCAGCAGACAATAAACAGTACTCAGAAACAAGCAAACAGTATTCAGAAATTAGCACACAATAAATAGTACTCAGAAAGACATACAATAAACAGTACTCAGAAATCAGCACACTATAAACAATACTCAGTAACCATTACACAATAAACAGTATTCAGAAACGAGCACACCATAAACAGTACTCAGAAATCAGCATTACATAAACGGTACTCATAGACAAGAACACAATAAACAGTACTCAGAAAAAAGAACACAACAAATAGTACTCACACACCAGCAACTCCATAAACAGTGTTCATCAATCTGCACACAATAAAACAGTAGTGAGAAACCAGAACACAGTCAGATAATACAACACAGTAAACAGAAAAAAACACACAAGTACTCAGAAGAAAATACACAATAAAATGTATTCAGAAACGAGTACACAATAAACAATACTCACCAACCAGAAGACAATGAATAGTAATCAGATAATAACAGCACAAATAGACAGAACTCAAAACGCAGCACACAGTAAAGAGTACTCAAAAACACACACAATTAAAAGTTCTCAGAAACAGACACACAATAAATTGTACACAAAAACAATCACACAATAAGTAGTACTCAGAATCCAAAACACAATAAACAATACTCACGAACTTGTATTCAGAAATTAGTACACAATAAACGAGCACACCATAAACAGTACTCAGAAAAGAGCATTCTATGAACAGTACTCATAGACAAGCACACAATAAACAGTACTCAGAACCAAACACACAATAAATAGTACTCAGAAACCAGCATACAGTAACAGTACTCAGAAAGAAACACACAATAAACAGTACTCAGGAAAAAGTACAAAATACAATAAACAATACTCAGAAAACAACACAACAATAAAAGTACTCAGAAACCAGCACAAACTAAGAGGTACTAAGAAGCCAGCACATAATAAACAGTACTCAGAAACATACACATAGAAGACAATAAATAGTACTCAAAAACCAGCACACCGTAAACAGTATTCAGAAAACAAAAAACGATAAACAGTATTCAAATATAAGAACATATTAAACAGTACTCAGAAACCAGCCACAATAAAAAGTACTCAGAAACCAGCACACGATAAATAGTACTCAGAAACCAGCACAAACTAAGAGGTACAAAGAAGCCAACACACAATAAACAGTACTCAGAAACCAGCACACGATAAATAGTACTCAGAAACCAGCACAAACTAAGAGCTACAAAGAAGCCAGCACACAATAAACAGTACTCAGCAACCAGCACACATTAAACAGTAATCAGCAACCAACGCACATTAAATAGTACTCAGAAACCAAAATGCAATAAACGGTACTCAGAAAACAACACATAGAAGACAATAAATAGTACACAAAAACCAGCACACAATAAACAGTACTCAGAAAACAAAAACTATGAACAGTACTCCGAAATCAGCACATATTAAACAGCACTCAGAAACCAAATACGATAAACAGTACTCACAACCAGCACACGATAAATAGTATTCAGAAACATGCATACAATAACTAGTACTCAGAAAACAACACATAGAACACAATGAAAAGTACTCAAAAACCAGCACACCATAAACAGTACTCAGAAAACAAAAAAACGATAAACAGTATTCAGAAATCAGCACATATTAAACAGTACTCAAAAACCAGCCACAATAAAAAGTACTCAGAAACTAGCACACGATAAATAGTACTCAGAAACCAGCACAAACTAAGAGATTGAAAGAAGCCAGCACACAATAAACAGTACTCAGAAACCAAAACACATTAAACAGTAATCAGCAACCAACACACATTAAATAGTACTCAGAAACCAAAATACAATAAACAGTACTCAGAAAACAACAGAGAACACAATAAATAGTACACAAAAACCAGCACACAATAAACAGTACTCAGAAACCAAAACACATTAAACAGTAATCAGCAACCAACACACATTAAATAGTACTCAGAAACCAAAATACAATAAACACTACTCAGAAAACAACAGAGAACACAATAAATAGTACACAAAAACCAGCACACAATAAACAGTACTCAGAAACCAAAACACATTAAACAGTAATCAGCAACCAACACACATTAAATAGTACTCAGAAACCAAAATACAATAAACACTACTCAGAAAACAACAGAGAACACAATAAATAGTACACAAAAACCAGCACACAATAAACAGTACTCAGAAAACAAAAAATTATAAACAGTACTCAGAAATCAGCAAATATTAAACAGCACTCAGAAATTACCCACAATAAACAGTACTCAGAATCCAACATACATTAAACAGTAATCAGCGACCAACACATATTAAATAGTAGTACTCAGATACCAAAATACAATAAACAATACTCAGAAAACAACACAACAATAAAAGTACTCACAAACCAGCACAAACTAAGAGGTACTAAGAAGCCAGCACATAATAAACAGTACTCAGAAACCAACACATAGAAGACAATAAATAGTACTCAAAAACCAGCACACCGTAAACAGTATTCAGAAAACAAAAAACGATAAACAGTATTCAAATATAAGAACATATTAAACAGTACTCAGAAACCAGCCACAATAAAAAGTACTCAGAAACCAGCACACGATAAATAGTACTCAGAAACCAGCACAAACTAAGAGGTACAAAGAAGCCAACACACAATAAACAGTACTCAGAAACCAAAACACAGTAAACAGTAATCAGCAACCAACACACATTAAATAGTACTCAGAAACCAAAATACAATAAAAACTACTCAGAAAACAACAGAGATCACAATAAATAGTACACAAAAACCAGCACACAATAAACAGAACTCAGAAAACAAAAAACTATCAACGGTACTCAGAAATCAGCAAATATTAAACAGCACTCAGAAACTAGACACAATAAACAGTACTCAACCATAAATAGTACTTAGAAACAAGCACAAACTAAGAGGTGTTAAGAAGCCACCACACAATAAAGAGTACTCAGAATCCAACATACATTAAACAGCAATCAGCAACCAACACATATCAAATAGTACTCAGATACCAAAATACAATAAACAATACTCAGAAAACAATACATAGAAGACAATAAATAGTACTCAAAATCCAGAAGATCATAAACAGTACATACAAATAAAAAGTACTCAGAAACCAGCAAAGGATAAATAGTACTCAGAAACCAGCACACACTAAGAGGTACAAAGAGGCCAGCACACAATAAACAGTACTCAGAAACCTGCACACATTAAACAGTAATCAGCAACCAACACACATTAAATAGTACTCAGAAAACAAAATACAATAAACACTACTCAGAAAACAACAGAGAACACAATAAATAGTACACAAAAACCAGCACACAATAAACAGAACTCAGAAAACAAAAAACTATAAACAGTACTCAGAAATCAGCAAATATTAAACAGCACTCAGACACCAGCCACAATAAACAGTACTCAGAAACCAGCACACGATAAATAGTACTCAGAAAACACAAAATACAATAAACACTACTCAGAAAACAACAGAGAACACAATAAATAGTACACAAAAACCAGAACACAATAAACAGAACTCAGAAAACAAAAAACAACAGAAAACAACACAACAATAAAAGTACTCAGAAACCAGCACAAACTAAGAGGTACTAAGAAGCCAGCACATAATAAACAGTACTCAGAAACCAACACATAGAAGACAATAAATAGTACTCAAAATCCAGTACACCCATAAACAGTATTCAGAAAACAAAAAACGATAAACAGTATTTAAAATATAAGAACATATTAAACAGTACTCAGAAACCAGTCACAATAAAAAGTACTCAGAAACCAGCACACGATAAATAGTACTCCAAAACCAGTACAAACTAAGAGGTACAAAGAAGCCAGCACACAATAAAGAGTACTCAGAATCAAACATATAGCAATCAGCAACCAACACATATCAAATAGTACTCAGATACCAAAATATAATAAACAATACTCAGAAAACAATACATAGAAGACAATAAATAGTACTCAAAATCCAGAAGACCATAAACAGTACATACAAATAAAAAGTACTCAGAAACCAGCAAAGGATAAATAGTACTCAGAAACCAAAATACAATAAACAGTACTCAGAAAACAACAGAGAACACAATAAATAGTACACAAAAACCAGCACACAAAAAACAGTACTCAGAAAACAAAAAATTATAAACAGTACTCAGAAATCAGCAAATATTAAACAGCACTCGGAAATTACCCACAATAAACAGTACTCAGAATCCAACATACATTAAACAGTAATCAGCGACCAACACATATTAAATAGTAGTACTCAGATACCAAAATACAATAAACAATACTCAGAAAACAACACAACAATAAAAGTACTCAGAAACCAGCACAAACTAAGAGGTACTAAGAAGCCAGCACATAATAAACAGTACTCAGAAACCAACACATAGAAGACAATAAATAGTACTCAAAAACCAGCACACCGTAAACAGTATTCAGAAAACAAAAAACGATAAACAGTATTCAAATATAAGAACATATTAAACAGTACTCAGAAACCAGCCAAAATAAAAAGTACTCAGAAACCAGCACACGATAAATAGTACTCAGAAACCAGCACAAACTAAGAGGTACAAAGAAGCCAGCACACAATAAACAGTACTCAGAAACCAGCACACATTAAACAGTAATCAGCAACCAACACACATTAAATAGTACTCAGAAAACAAAATACAATAAACACTACTCAGAAAACAACAGAGAACACAATAAATAGTACACAAAAACCAGCACACAATAAACAGTACTCAGAAAACAAAAAACAGTACTCAGAAATCAGCAAATATTAAACAGCACTCAGAAACTAGACACAATAAACAGTACTCACAAACCAGCACACGATAAATAGTACTTAGAAACAAGCACAAACTAAGAGGTGTTAAGAAGCCACCACACAATAAAGAGTACTCAGAATCCAACATACATTAAACAGCAATCAGCAACCAACACATATCAAATAGTACTCAGATACCAAAATACAATAAACAATACTCAGAAAACAATACATAGAAGACAATAAATAGTACTCAAAATCCAGAAGATCATAAACAGTACATACAAATAAAAAGTACTCAGAAACCAGCAAAGGATAAATAGTACTCAGAAACCAGCACACACTAAGAGGTACAAAGAGGCCAGCACACAATAAACAGTACTCAGAAACCTGCACACATTAAACAGTAATCAGCAACCAACACACATTAAATAGTACTCAGAAAACAAAATACAATAAACACTACTCAGAAAACAACAGAGAACACAATAAATAGTACACAAAAACCAGCACACAATAAACAGAACTCAGAAAACAAAAAACTATAAACAGTACTCAGAAATCAGCAAATATTAAACAGCACTTAGACACCAGCCACAATAAACAGTACTCACAAACCAGCACACGATAAATAGTACTCAGAAACCAGCACAAACTAAGAGCTACAAAGAAGCCAGCACACAATAAACAGTACTCAGAAACCAAAACACATTAAACAGTAATCAGCAACCAACACACATTAAATATTACTCAGAAACCAAAATACAATAAACACTACTCAGAAAACAACAGAGAACACAATAAATAGTACACAAAAACCAGAACACAATAAACAGAACTCAGAAAACAAAAAACAACAGAAAACAACACAACAATAAAAGTACTCAGAAACCAGCACAAACTAAGAGGTACTAAGAAGCCAGCACATAATAAACAGTACTCAGAACCCAACACATAGAAGACAATAAATAGTACTCAAAAACCAGTACACCCATAAACAGTATTCAGAAAACAAAAAACGATAAACAGTATTCAAATATAAGAACATATTAAACAGTACTCAGAAACCAGTCACAATAAAAAGTACTCAGAAACCAGCACACGATAAATAGTACTCCAAAACCAGTACAAACTAAGAGGTACAAAGAAGCCAGCACACAATAAAGAGTAATCAGAATCCAACATATAGCAATCAGCAACCAACACATATCAAATAGTACTCAGATACCAAAATACAATAAACAATACTCAGAAAACAACACAACAATACAAGTACTCAGAAACCTGCACAAACTAAGAGGTACTAAGAAGCCAGCACATAATAAACAGTACTCAGAAACCAACACATAGAAGACAATAAATAGTACTCAAAAACCAGTACACCCATAAACAGTATTCAGAAAACAAAAAACGATCAAAAGTATCCAAATATAAGAACATATTAAACAGTACTCAGAAACCAGCCACAATAAAAAGTACTCAGAAACCAGCACACGATAAATAGTACTCAGAAACCAGCACAAACTAAGAGGTACAAAGAAACCAGCACACAATAAAGAGTACTCAGAATCCAACATACATTAAACAGCAATCAGCAACCAACACATATCAAATAGTACTCAGATACCAAAATACAATAAACAATACTCAGAAAACAATACATAGAAGACAATAAATAGTACTCAAAATCCAGAAGATCATAAACAGTACATACAAATAAAAAGTACTCAGAAACCAGCAAAGGATAAATAGTACTCAGAAACCAGCACACACTAAGAGGTACAAAGAAGCCAGTACACAATAAACAGTACTCAGAAACCTGCACACATTAAACAGTAATCAGCAACCAACACTCATTAAATAGTACTCAGAAACCAAAATACAATAAACGGTACTCAGAAAACAACACATAGAAGACAATAAATAGTACAAGAAAACCAGCACACAATAAACAGTACTCAGAAAACAAAAACTATGAACAGTACTCCGAACTCAGCACATATTAAACAGCACTCAGAAACCAACCACAATAAACAGTACTCACAACCAGCACATGATAAACAGTATTCAGAAACATGCATACAATAACTAGTACTCAGAAAACAACACATAAAACACAATAAATAGTACTCAAAAACCAGCAAACTATAAAGAGTACTCAGAAAACAACACATAGAAGACAATGAAAAGTACTCAAAAACCAACACACCATAAACAGTACTCAGAAAACAAAAAAACGATAAACAGTATTCAGAAATCAGCACATATTAAACAGTACTCAGAAACCAGCCACAATAAAAAGTACTCAGAAACCAGCACACGACAAATAGTACTCAGAAACCAGCATAAACTCATAGGTACAAAGAAACCAGCACACAATAAACAGTACTCAGAAACCAAAACACATTAAACAGTAATCAGCAACCAACACACATTAAATAGTACTCAGAAACCAAAATAAAATAAACACTACTCAGAAAACAACAGAGAACACAATAAATAGTACACAAAAACCAGCACACAATAAACAGTACTGAGAAAACAAAAAACTATCAACAGTACTCAGAAATCAGCAAATATTAAACAGCACTCAGAAACAAGCCACAATAAACAGTACTCACAAACCAGCACACGATAAATAGTACTCAGAAACCAGCACAAACTAAGAGGTACAAAGAAGCCAGCACACAATAAATAGTACTCAGAAACCAGCACACATTAAACAGTAATCAGCAACCAACACACATTAAATAGTACTCAGAAACCAAAATACAATAAACACTACTCAGAAAACAACAGAGAACATAATAAATAGTACACAAAAACCAGCACACAATAAACAGTACTCAGAAAACAAAAAATTATAAACAGTACTCAGAAATCAGCAAATATTAAACAGCACTCAGAAATTACCCACAATAAACAGTACTCAGAATCCAACATACATTAAACAGTAATCAGCGACCAACACATATTAAATAGTAGTACTCAGATACCAAAATACAATAAACAATACTCAGATAACAACACAACAATAAAAGTACTCAGAAACCAGCACAAACTAAGAGGTACTAAGAAGCCAGCACATAATAAACAGTACTCAGAAACATACACATAGAAGACAATAAATAGTACTCAAAAACCAGCACACCGTAAACAGTATTCAGAAAACAAAAAACGATAAACAGTATTCAAATATAAGAACATATTAAACAGTACTCAGAAACCAACCACAATAAAAAGTACTCAGAAACCAGCACACGATAAATAGTACTCAGAAACCAGCATAAACTAAGAGGTACAAAGAATGGCACACAATAAACAGTACTCAGAAACCAAAACACATTAAACAGTAATCAGCAACCAACACACATTAAATAGTACTCAGAAACCAAAATACAATAAACACTACTCAGAAAACAACAGAGAACACAATAAATAGTACACAAAAACCAGCCACAAATAAACAGAACTCAGAAAACAAAAAACTATAAACAGTACACAGAAATCAGCAAATATTAAACAGCACTCAGACACCAGCCACAATAAACAGTACTCAGAAACCAGCACACGATAAATAGTACTCAGAAACCAGCACAAACTAAGAGGTACAAAGAAGCCAGCACACAATAAACAGTACTCAGAAACCAAAACACATTAAACAGTAATCAGCAACCAACACACATTAAATAGTACTCAGAAACCAAAATACAATAAACACTACTCAGAAAACAACACAGAACACAATAAATAGTACACAAAAACCAGCACACAATAAACAGTACTGAGAAAACAAAAAACTATCAACAGTACTCAGAAATCAGCAAATATTAAACAGCACTCAGACACCAGCCACAATAAACAGTACTCAGAAACCAGCACACGGTAAATAGTACTCAGAAACAAGCACAAACTAAAAGGTGTTAAGAAGCCACCACACAATAAAGAGTACTCAGAATCCAACATACATTAAACAGCAATCAGCAACCAACACATATCAAATAGTACTCAGATACCAAAATACAATAAACAATACTCAGAAAACAATACATAGAAGACAATAAATAGTACTCAAAATCCAGAAGACCATAAACAGTACATACAAATAAAAAGTACTCAGAAACCAGCAAAGGATAAATAGTACTCAGAAACCAGCACACACTAAGAGGTACAAAGATGCCAGCACACAATAAACAGTACTCAGAAACCAAAACACATTAAACAGTAATCAGCAACCAACACACATTAAATAGTACTCAGAAACCAAAATACAATAAACGGTACTCAGAAAACAACACATAGAAGACAATAAATAGTACAAGAAAACCAGCACACAATAAACAGTACTCAGAAAACAAAAACTATGAACAGTACTCCGAACTCAGCACATATTAAACAGCACTCAGAAACCAACCACAATAAACAGTACTCACAACCAGCACATGATAAATAGTATTCAGAAACATGCATACAATAACTAGTACTCAGAAAACAACACATAAAACACAATAAATAGTACTCAAAAACCAGCAAACTATAAAGAGTACTCAGAAAACAACACATAGAAGACAATGAAAAGTACTCAAAAACCAACACACCATAAACAGTACTCAGAAAACAAAAAAACGATAAACAGTATTCAGAAATCAGCACATATTAAACAGTACTCAGAAACCAGCCACAATAAAAAGTACTCAGAAACCAGCACACGACAAATAGTACTCAGAAACCAGCATAAACTCATAGGTACAAAGAAACCAGCACACAATAAACAGTACTCAGAAACCAAAACACATTAAACAGTAATCAGCAACCAACACACATTAAATAGTACTCAGAAACCAAAATAAAATAAACACTACTCAGAAAACAACAGAGAACACAATAAATAGTACACAAAAACCAGCACACAATAAACAGTACTGAGAAAACAAAAAACTATCAACAGTACTCAGAAATCAGCAAATATTAAACAGCACTCAGAAACAAGCCGCAATAAACAGTACTCACAAACCAGCACACGATAAATAGTACTCAGAAACCAGCACAAACTAAGAGGTACAAAGAAGCCAGCACACAATAAATAGTACTCAGAAACCAGCACACATTAAACAGTAATCAGCAACCAACACACATTAAATAGTACTCAGAAACCAAAATACAATAAACACTACTCAGAAAACAACAGAGAACACAATAAATAGTACACAAAAACCAGCACACAATAAACAGTACTGAGAAAACAAAAAACTATCAACAGTACTCAGAAATCAGTAAATATTAAACAGCACTCAGAAACAAGCCGCAATAAACAGTACTCACAAACCAGCACACGATAAATAGTACTCAGAAACCAGCACAAACTAAGAGGTACAAAGAAGCCAGCACACAATAAATAGTACTCAGAAACCAGCACACATTAAACAGTAATCAGCAACCAACACACATTAAATAGTACTCAGAAACCAAAATACAATAAACACTACTCAGAAAACAACAGAGAACATAATAAATAGTACACAAAAACCAGCACACAATAAACAGTACTCAGAAAACAAAAAATTATAAACAGTACTTAAAAATCAGCAAATATTAAACAGCACTCAGAAATTACCCACAATAAACAGTACTCAGAATCCAACATACATTAAACAGTCGTCAGCGACCAACACATATTAAATAGTAGTACTCAGATACCAAAATACAATAAACAATACTCAGATAACAACACAACAATAAAAGTACTCAGAAACCAGCACAAACTAAGAGGTACTAAGAAGCCAGCACATAATAAACAGTACTCAGAAACATACACATAGAAGACAATAAATAGTACTCAAAAACCAGCACACCGTAAACAGTATTCAGAAAACAAAAAACGATAAACAGTATTCAAATATAAGAACATATTAAACAGTACTCAGAAACCAACCACAATAAAAAGTACTCAGAAACCAGCACACGATAAATAGTACTCAGAAACCAGCATAAACTAAGAGGTACAAAGAATGGCACACAATAAACAGTACTCAGAAACCAAAACACATTAAACAGTAATCAGCAACCAACACACATTAAATAGTACTCAGAAACCAAAATACAATAAACACTACTCAGAAAACAACAGAGAACACAATAAATAGTACACAAAAACCAGCAACAAATAAACAGAACTCAGAAAACAAAAAACTATAAACAGTACACAGAAATCAGCAAATATTAAACAGCACTCAGACACCAGCCACAATAAACAGTACTCAGAAACCAGCACACGATAAATAGTACTCAGAAACCAGCACAAACTAAGAGGTACAAAGAAGCCAGCACACAATAAACAGTACTCAGAAACCAAAACACATTAAACAGTAATCAGCAACCAACACACATTAAATAGTACTCAGAAACCAAAATACAATAAACACTACTCAGAAAACAACACAGAACACAATTAATAGTACACAAAAACCAGCACACAATAAACAGTACTGAGAAAACAAAAAACTATCAACAGTACTCAGAAATCAGCAAATATTAAACAGCACTCAGACACCAGCCACAATAAACAGTACTCAGAAACCAGCACACGGTAAATAGTACTCAGAAACAAGCACAAACTAAAAGGTGTTAAGAAGCCACCACACAATAAAGAGTACTCAGAATCCAACATACATTAAACAGCAATCAGCAACCAACACATATCAAATAGTACTCAGATACCAAAATACAATAAACAATACTCAGAAAACAATACATAGAAGACAATAAATAGTACTCAAAATCCAGAAGACCATAAACAGTACATACAAATAAAAAGTACTCAGAAACCAGCAAAGGATAAATAGTACTCAGAAACCAGCACACACTAAGAGGTACAAAGATGCCAGCACACAATAAACAGTACTCAGAAACCAAAACACATTAAACAGTAATCAGCAACCAACACACATTAAATAGTACTCAGAAACCAAAATACAATAAACGGTACTCAGAAAACAACACATAGAAGACAATAAATAGTACAAGAAAACCAGCACACAATAAACAGTACTCAGAAAACAAAAACTATGAACAGTACTCCGAAATCAGCACATATTAAACAGCACTCAGAAACCAACCACAATAAACAGTACTCACAACTAGCACACGATAAATAGTATTCAGAAACATGCATACAATAACTAGTACTAAGAAAACAACATATAAAACACAATGGAAAGTACTCAAAAACCAGCACACCATAAACAGTACTCAGAAAACAAAAAAACGATAAACAGTATTCAGAAATCAGCACATATTAAACAGTACTCAGAAACAAGCCACAATAAAAAGTACTCAGAAACCAGCACACGATAAATAGTACTCAGAAACCAGCATAAACTCATAGGTACAAAGAAACCAGCACACAATAAACAGTACTCTTAAACCAAAACACATTAAACAGTAATCAGCAACCAACACACATTAAATAGTACTCAGAAACCAAAATACAATAAAAACTACTCAGAAAACAACAGAGAACACAATAAATAGTACACAAAAGCAGCACACAATAAACAGTACTCAGAAAACAAAAAATTATAAACAGTACTCAGAAATCAGCAAATATTAAACAGCACTCAGAAATTACCCACAATAAACAGTACTCAGAATCCAACATACATTAAACAGTAATCAGCGACCAACACATATTAAATAGTAGTACTCAGATACCAAAATACAATAAACAATACTCAGAAAACAACACAACAATAAAAGTACTCAGAAACCAGCACAAACTAAGAGGTACTAAGAAGCTAGCACATAATAAACAGTACTCAGAAACCAACACATAGAAGACAATAAATAGTACTCAAAAACCAGCACACCGTAAACAGTATTCAGAAAACAAAAAACGATAAACAGTATTCAAATATAAGAACATATTAAACAGTACTCAGAAACCAGCCATAATAAAAAGTACTCAGAAACCAGCACACGATAAATAGTACTCAGAAACCAGCATAAACTCATAGGTACAAAGAAACCAGCACACAATAAACAGTACTCAGAAACCAGCACAGGATAAATAGTACTCAGAAACCAGCACAAACTAAGAGGTACAAAGAAGCCAGCACACAATAAACAGTACTCAGCAACCAGCACACATTAAACAGTAATCAGCAAACAACGCACATTAAATAGTACTCAGAAACCAAAATGCAATAAACAGTACTCAGAAAACAACAGAGAACACAATAAATAGTACACAAAAACCAGCACACAATAAACAGTACTCAGAAAACAAAAAATTATAAACAGTACTCAGAAATCAGCAAATATTAAACAGCACTCAGAAATTACCCACAATAAAGACTACTCAGAATCCAACATACATTAAACAATGCTCAGAAAACAATGCATAGAAGACAATAAATAGTACTCAAAATCCAGAAGACCATAAACAGTACATACAAATAAACGGTACTCAGAAAACAACACATAGAAGACAATAAATAGTACACAAAATCCAGCACACAATAAACAGTACTCAGAAAACAAAAACTATGAACAGTACTCCGAAATCAGCACATATAAAACAGCACTCAGAAACCAACCACAATAAACAGTACTCACAACCAGCACACGATAAATAGTATTCAGAAACATGCATACAATAACTAGTACTAAGAAAACAACACACAAAACACAATGAAAAGTACTCAAAAACCAGCACACCATAAACAGTACTCAGAAAACAAAAAAACGATAAACAGTATTCAGATATCAGCACATATTAAACAGTACTCAGAAACCAAAATACAATAAACACTACTCAGAAAACAACACAGAACACAATAAATAGTACACAAAAACCAGCACACAATAAACAGTACTCTTAAACCAAAACACATTAAACAGTAATCAGCAACCAACACACATTAAATAGTACTCAGAAACCAAAATACAATAAACACTACTCAGAAAACAACAGAGAACACAATAAATAGTACACAAAAACCAGCACACAAGAAAGAGAACTCAGAAAACAAAAAACTATAAACAGTACTCAGAAATCAGCAAATATTAAACAGCACTCAGAAACTAGCCACAATAAACTGTACTCACAAACCAGCACACGATAAATAGTACTCAGAAACAAGAAGAAACTAAGAGGTGTTAAGAAGCCACCACACAATAAAGAGTACTCAGAATCCAACATACATTAAACAGCAATCAGCAACCAACACATATCAAATAGTACTCAGATACCAAAATACAATAAACAATACTCAGAAAACAATACATAGAAGACAATAAATAGTACTCAAAATCCAGAAGATCATAAACAGTACATACAAATAAAAAGTACTCAGAAACCAGCAAAGGATAAATAGTACTCAGAAACCAGCACACACTAAGAGGTACAAAGAAGCCAGTACACAATAAACAGTACTCAGAAACCTGTACACATTAAACAGTAATCAGCAACCAACACACATTAAATAGTACTCAGAAACCAAAATACAATAAACGGTACTCAGAAAAAAACACATAAAAGATAATAAATAGTACAAAAAAACCAGCACACAATAAACAGTACTCAGAAAACAAAAAATTATAAACAGTACTCAGAAATCAGCAAATATTAAACAGCACTCAGAAATTCCCCACAATAAACAGTACTCAGAATCCAACATACATTAGACAGTAATCTACGACCAACACATATTAAATAGTAGTACTCAGATACCAAAATACAATAAACAATACTCAGAAAACAACACAACACTAAAAATACTCAGAAACCAGCACAAACTAAGAGGTACTAAGAAGCCAGCACATAATAAACAGTACTCAGAAACCAACACATAGAAGACAATAAATAGTACTCAAAAACCAGCACACCGTAAACAGTATTCAGAAAACAAAAAAACGATCAACAGTATTCAAATATAAGAACATATTAAACAGTACTCAGAAACCAGCCACAATAAAAAGTACTCAGAAACCAGCACACGATAAATAGTACTCAGAAACCAGCACAAAGTAAGAGGTACAAAGAAGCCAGCACACAATAAACAGTACTCAGAAACCAGCACACATTAAACAGTAATCAGCAACCAACACAATAAATAGTATTCAGAAACATGCATACAATAACTAGTACTCAGAAAACAACACAAAAAACACAATAAATAGTACTCAAAAACCAAAATACAATAAACACTACTCAGAAAACAACACATAGAAGACAATGAAAAGTACTCAAAAACCAGCACACCATAAACAGTACTCAAAAAACAAAAAAACGATAAACAGTATTCAGAAATCAGCAAATATTAAACAGTACTCAGAAACCAGCCACAAGAAAAAGTACTCAGAAACCAGCACACGATAAATAGTACTCAGAAACGAGCACAAACTAAGAGGTACAAAGAAGCCAGCACACAATAAACAGTACTCAGAAACCAAAACACATTAAACAGTAATCAGCAACCAACGCACATTAAATAGTACTCAGAAACCAAAATACAATAAACACTACTCAGAAAACAACAGAGAACACAATAAATAGTACTCAAAAACCAGCACACAATAAACAGTACTCAGAAAACAAAAAATTATAAATAGTACTCAGAAATCAGCAAATATTAAACAGCACTCAGAAATTACCCACAATAAACAGTACTCAGAATCCAACATACATTAAACAGTAATCAGCGACCAACACATATTAAATAGTAGTACTCAGATACCAAAATACAATAAACAATACTCAGAAAACAAAACAACAATAAAAGTACTCAGAAACCAGCACAAACTAAGAGGTACTAGGAAGCCAGCACATAATAAACAGTACTCAGAAACCAACACATAGAAGACAATAAATAGTACTCAAAAACCAGCACACCGTAAACAGTACTCAGAAAACAAAAAAACGATAAACAGTATTCAAATATAAGAACATATTAAACAGTACTCAGAAACAGCCACAATAAAAAGTACTCAGAAACCAGCACAAACTAAGAGGTACAAAGAAGCCAGCACACATTAAACAGTAATCAGCAACACACATTAAATAGTACTCAGAAACCAAAATACAATAAACACTCCTAAGAAAACAACACAGAACACAATAAATAGTACACAAAAACCAGCACACAAGAAACAGAACTCAGAAAACAAAAAACTATATACAGTACTCAGAAATCACCAAATATTAAACAGCACTCAGACACCAGCCACAATAAACAGTACTCAGAAACCAGCACACGATAAATAGTACTCAGAAACCAGGAACTAAGAAGCCAGCACATAATAAACAGTACTCAAAAACCAGCACACCATAAACAGTATTCAGAAAACAAAAAAACGATAAACAGAATTCAAATATAAGCACATATTCAACAGTACTCAGAAACCAGCCACAATAAACAGTACTCAGAAACAGCAGACGGTAAAAAGAACTCAGAAACCAAAATACAATAAACACTACTCAGAAAACAACACAGAACACAATAAATAGTACACAAAAACCAGCACACAATAAACAGAACTCAGAAAACAAAAAACTATAAACAGTACTCAGAAATCAGCAAATATTAAACAACACTCAGACACCAGCCACAATAAACAGTACTCAGAAACAGCAGACGGTAAAAAGAACTCAGAAACCAAAATACAATAAACACTACTCAGAAAACAACACAGAACACAATAAATAGTACACAAAAACCAGCACACAATAAACGGAACTCAGAAAACAAAAAACTATAAACAGTACTCAGAAATCAGCAAATATTAAACAACACTCAGACACCAGCCACAATAAACAGTACACAGAAACAGCACACGATAAAAAGTAACCAGAAAACAGAAAAAATAAGAGGTACAATAAAGTCAGCACAAAATAAATAGTTCTCAGAAACCAGCACACATTAGCAGTAATCAGGAGCAAACACCCATTAAATAGTACTCAGAAACCAAAATAAAATAAACAGTACTCAGAAAACAACACATAGAAGACAATGAATAGTACTAAAAAGCCAGCACACCATAAACAGTACACAGAAAACAAAAAACGATAAACAGTATTCAGAAATCAGGACATATTAAACAGTTCTCAGAAACCAGCCACAATAAAACCAGCACAGGATAAATAGTTCTCACAAACCAGAACACATTAAACAGTAATCAGCAACAAACACACATTAAATAGTACTCAGATACCAAAAAACAATAAAACAGTACTCAAACAACAACACATAACACAATAAATAGTACACAAAAACAAGCACACAATAAACAGTACTCAGAAAACAAAAAACTATTAACAGTACTCCGAAAACAACAGAGAACACAATAAATAGTACACAAAAACCAGCACATAATAAACAGTACAGAGAAAACAAAAAACTATGAACAGTGCTCAGAAATCAGCACATAATAAACAGCACTCAGAATCCAGCCACAATAAACAGTTCTCAGAAACAAGAACACAATAAACAGTACACAGAAAACAAAAAACTATAAACAGTCCTCAGAAATCAGCACATATTAAACAATACTCAGAAACCAACCACAATAAACAGTACTCACAACCAGCACACGATAAATAGTATTCAGAAGCATGCATACAATAACTAGTACTCAGAAAACAACACATAAAACACAATAAATAGTACTCAAAAACCAGCACACAATAAATAGTACTCAGAAAACAGAACAAGTTCAGACTTACTAAGAAACCATCACACAATAAACCGTACTCAAAAACCATCAAACAATAAACAGTCCTCAGAAAACAACACATAGAAGATAATGAATAGTACTCAAAAACCAGCACACCATAAACAGTACTCAGAAAACAAAAAACGATAAACAGTATTCAGAAATCAGCACATATTAAACAGCACCCACAAACCAGCCACAATAAACATTACTCAGAAACAGCACACGAAATAAAACCAGCACACGATAAATAGTACTCAGAAACCAGCACAAATTAAGAGGTACAAAGAAGCCAGCACACAATAAACTATACTCAAAAACCAGCACACATTAAACAATAATAAGCAACCAACACACATTGAATAGTACTCAGATACCAAAATACAATAAACAGTACTCAGAAAACAACACAGAACACAATCAATAGTGCACAAAAACCACCCACGATAAATAGTACTCAGAAAACAAAGAACTATGAACAGTACTCAGAAATCAGCACATATTAATCAGCAATAAAATATCAGCCAGAAAAAACAGTACTCAGAAACAGCAGACGATAAAAAGTACTCAGAAACCAGCACAAACTAAGAGGTACTAAGAAGCCAGCACGCAATAAACAGTACTCAGAATCCAGCACACATTAAGCAGTAATCATGAACCAACACCCATTAAATAGTACTCAGAAACCAAAATACATTAAACAGTACTCAGAAAACAACACATAGACGACAATGAATAGAACTCAAAAACTAGAACACCATAAACAGTACTCAGAAAACAAAAAACGATCAACAGTATTCAGAAATCAGCACATATTAAACAGCACCCAGAAACCAACCACAATAAACAGTATTCAGAAACAGTAGACGATAAAAAGTACTCAGAAACCAGCACAAACTAAGAGGTACTAAAAAGCCAGCACTCAGAAACCAGCAAACAAAAAACAGTACTCAGAATCCAACATACATTAAACAGTAATCAACACCCAACACACATTAAATAGTACTCAGAAACAAAAATACAATAAACAGTACTCAGTGAGTACTGTTTATTGTGTGTTTCGTTCTGAGTTCTGTTTATTGTGTTTTTGATTCTGAGTACTGTTTACTGTGTCCTTATCTATGAGTACTGTTCATAGAATGCTGATTTCTGAGTATTGTTTATGGTGTGCTGGTTTATTGTGTGCTAATTTCTGAATACAAGGTCGTGAGTATTGTTTATTGTGTTTTGGATTCTGAGTACCACTTATTTTGTGATTGTTTTTTAGTACAATTTATTGTGTGTCTGTTTCTGAGTACTTTTAATTGTGTGTTTGTTTTTGAGTACTGTTTACCGTGTGCTGCATTCTGAGAACTATTTATTTGTGCTGGTTACTGAGTACTGTTTCTTGTCTGATTAATATTCATTGTGTTCTGGTTGGTGAGTAATGTTTATTGTGTGCTTGTCTATGTGTCTATGTGTTTATGTAATGCTGATTTCTGAGTACTGTTTATGGTGTGCTCGTTTCTGAATATTGTTTATTGTGTAATTTTTACTTAGTATTGTTTATAGTTTGCTGGTTTCTGAGTACTGTTTATTGTATGTCTTTCTGAGTTCTATTTATTGTGTGCTAATTTCTGAATACTGTTTGCTCGTTTCTGAGTACTGTTTATTGTGTGCTGGTTTTTGAGTACTGTTTACTGTGTACTCGTTTTTGAATACATTTTATTGTGTATTTTCTTCTGAGTACTTTTAAATACGTGTTTTTTTCTGTTTACTGTGTTGCATTATCTAACTGTGTTCTGGTTTCTCACTACTGTTTATTGTGTGCAGATTGATGAACACTGTTTATGGAGTGTGTGTGAGTACTATGTGTCGTGTGCTGATTTCTGAGTACTGTTTATTGTGTTCTCGTTTTTGAGTCCTGTTTATTGTGTGTTGGTTACAGAATTCTGCTTATTGTGTATTTGTTTTTGAGTACTTTTTATGTACTGTTTATTGTGTACTTGTTGATTACTATTTACTGTGTGCTGCGTTCTGAGTACTATCTATTTGTGCTGTTATTATTTGATTACTATTCATTGTGTTCTGGTTTTTGAGTCCTGTTTATTGTGTGTTGTTTCTGAGTACTGCTTATTGTGTATTTGTTTTTGAGCACTGTTTATGTACTGTTTATTGTGCACTTGTTGCTGAGTACTATTTATTATGTGTTCGTTTGTAAGTATTGTTTATTGTGAGCTTTTCTACGAGTACTGTTCATATTAAGCTGATTTCTGAGTACGGTTTATGGTTTACTCGTTTCTGAATACTGTTTATTGTGTGCTTGTTTCTGAGTACTGTTTACTGTGTACTCGTTTCTGAGTATCTTTTAATGTGTATTTGCTTCTGAGTACTTTTAATTACGTGTTTTTTTCTTTTTACTGTATTGTTTTAACTGTGTTGGTTACTGAGTATTTTATGATTGTTTCTGAGTACTCTTTATTTTGTACAGGTTTCTGAGAACTATCTATTATTTGCTGGTTTCAGAGTAGTATTTATTGTATTTGTCTTACTGTGTTGGTTGTATTGGTTGCTAACTACTGTTTATTGTGAGATTGTTTCTCAGTACTGTCTATTGTGGGGTGGTTATTTTGTGTTTGTTTATGAGTACTGTTTATGTACTTTTTATTACTGTTTATTGTGTGTTGGTTTCTGAATACTGCTTATTGTGTATTTTTGAGCACTGTTACTGTACTGTTTATTGTGGTATCTGAGTACTACTATTTAATATGTGTTGGTCGCTGATTACTGTTTAATGTATGTTGGATTCTGAGTACTGTTTATTGTGGGTAATTTCTGAGTGCTGTTTAATATTTGCTGATTTCTGAGTACTGTTTATAATTTTTTGTTTTCTGAGTACTGTTTATTGTGTGCTGGTTTTTGAGTACTATTTATTGTGTTCTCTGTTGTTTTCTGAGTACTGTTTATTGCATTTTGGTTTCTGAGTACTATTTAATGTGCGTTGGTTGCTGATTACTGTTTAATGTGTGCTGGTTGCTGAGTACTGTTTATTGTGTGCTGGCTTCTTTGTACCTCTTAGTTTGTGCTGGTTTCTGAGTACTATTTATCGTGTGCTAGTTTCTGAGTACTGTTTATTGTGGCTGGTGTCTGAGTGCTGTTTAATATTTGCTGATTTCTGACTACTGTTTATAGTTTTTTGTTTTCTAAGTTCTGTTTATTGTGTGCTGGTTTTTGTGTACTATTTATTGTGTTCTCTGTTGTTTTCTGAGTAGTTTTTATTGTATTTTGGTTTCTGAGTACTATTTAATGTGTGTTGGTTGCTGATTACTGTTTAATGTGTTTTGGTTTCTGAGTACTGTTTATTGTGTGTTGGCTTCTTTGTACCTCTTAGTTTGTGCTGGTTTCTGAGTACTATTTATCGTGTGCTGGTTTCTGAGTACTTTTTATTGTGGCTGGTTTCTGAGTACTGTTTAATATGTTCTTTTATTTGAATACTGTTGATCGTTTTTTGTTTTCTGAATACTGTTTACGGTGTGCTTGTTTTTGAGTACTATTTATTGTCTTCTATGTGTTGGTTTCTGAGTACTGTTTATTATGTGCTGGCTTCTTATTACCTCTTAGTTTGTGCTGGTTTCTGAGTACTTTTATTGTTGTGTTGTTTTCTGAGTATTGTTTATTGTATTTTGGTATCTGAGTACTACTATTTAATATGTGTTGGTCGCTGATTACTGTTTAATGTATGTTGGATTCTGAGTACTGTTTATTGTGGGGAATTTCTGAGTGCTGTTTAATATTTGCTGATTTCTGAGTACTGTTTATAATTTTTTTTTTTCTGAGTACTGTTTATTGTGTGCTGGTTTTTGTGTACTATTTATTGTGTTCTCTGTTGTTTTCTGAGTAGTGTTTATTGTATTTTGGTTTCTGAGTACTATTTAATGTGTGTTGGTTGCTGATTACTGTTTAATGTGTTTTGGTTTCTGAGTACTGTTTATTGTGTGCTGGCTTCTTTGTACCTCTTAGTGTGTGCTGGTTTCTGAGTACTATTTATCGTGTGCTGGTTTCTGAGTACTGTTTATTGTGGCTGGTGTCTGAGTGCTGTTTAATATTTGCTGATTTCTGACCACTGTTTATAGTTTTTTGTTTTCTGAGTTCTGTTTATTGTGTGCTGGTTTATGTGTACTATTTATTGTGTTCTCTGTTGTTTTCTGAGTAGTGTTTATTGTATTTTGGTTTCTGAGTACTATTTAATGTGTGTTGGTTGCTGATTACTGTTTAATGTGTTTTGGTTTAAGAGTACTGTTTATTGTGTGCTGGCTTCTTTGTACCTATGAGTTTATGCTGGTTTCTGAGTACTATTTGTCGTGTGCTGGTTTCTGAGTACTTTTTATTGTGGCTGGTTTCTGAGTACTGTTTAATATGTGCTGATTTCTGAATACTGTTTATGGTTTTTTTGTTTTCTGAGTACTGTTTATGGTGTGCTTGTTTTTGAGTCCTTTTCATTGTGTTTTATGTGTTGTTTTCTGAGTACTAGTTATTGTATGCATGTTTCTGAATACTATTTATCGTGTGTTGGTTGTGAGTACTGTTTATTGTGGTTGGTTTCTGAATGCTGTTTAATATGTGCTGATTTCGGAGTACTGTTCATAGTTTTTGTTTTCTGAGTACTGTTTATTGTGTGCTGGTTTTTGTGTACTATTTATTGTGTTCTCTGTTGTTTTCTGAGTACTGTTTATTGTATTTTGGTTTCTGAGTACTATTTAATGTGCGTTGGTTGCTGATTACTGTTTAATGTGTTTTGGTTGCTGAGTACTATTTATTGTGTGCTGGCTTCTTTGTACCTCTTAGTTTGTGCTGGTTTGTGAGTACTATTTATCGTGTGCTGGTTTGTGAGTACTGTTTATTGTGGCTGGTGTCTGAGTACTGTTTAATATGTGCTGATTTCTGAATACTGTTTATCGTTTTTTTGTTTTCTTAGTACTGTTTATGGTGTGTTGGTTTTTGAGTACTTTTCATTCTCTTCTGTGTGTTGTTTTCTGAGTACTGTTTATTGTTTGCTGGTTTTTGAGTACTATTTATTGTGTTTTTTGTGTTGTTTTCTGAGTACTAGTTATTGTATGCATGTTTCTGAATACTATTTATCGTGTGCTGGTTGTGAGTACTGTTTATTGTGGTTGGTTTCTGAGTGCTGTTTAATATGTGCTGATTTCGGAGTACTGTTCAGTTTTTGTTTTCTGAGTACTGTTTATTGTGTGCTGGTTTTTGTGTACTATTTATTGTCTTCTATGTGTTGTTTTCTGAGTACTGTTTATTGTATTTTGGTTTCTGAGTACTGTTTATGGTGTGCTGGTTTTTCAGTACTTTTCATTGTCTTCTATGTGTTGTTTTCTGAGTAGTGTTTATTGTTTGCTGGTTTCTGAGTACGGTTTATTGTGTTATGGCTTCTTAGTACGTCTGAGTTTGTGCTGGTTTCTGATTACTATTTATCGTGTGCTGGTTTTTGAGTACTATTGATTGTGTTTTATGTGTTGGTTTCTGAGTACTAGTTATTGTATGCATGTTTCTGAATACTATTCATCGTGTGCTGGTTGTGAGTACTGTTTATTGTGGTTGGTTTCTGAGTACTGTTTAATATGTGCTGGTTTCTGAGTACTGTTTAATATGTGCTGATTTCTGAATACTGTTTATCGTTTTTTGCTTTCTGTGTTCTGTTTATGGTCTTCTGGATTTTGAGTTCTATTTATTGTCTTCTATGTATTGTTTTCTGAGTATTGTTTATTGTATTTTGGTATCTGAGTACTATTTGATATGTGTTGGTTGCTGATTACTGTTTAATGTATGTTGGATTCTGAGTACTCTTTATTGTGTGGTGGCTTCTTAGCACCTCTTAGTTTGTGCTTGTTTCTGAGTACTATTTATCGTGTGATGGTGTCTGAGTACTGTTTATTGTGTCTAGTTTCTGAGTGCTGTTTAATATTTGTTGATTTCTGAGTACTGTTTATCGTTTTTTGTTTTCTGAGTTCTGTTTATTGTGTGCTGGTTTTTGTGTACTATTTATTGTGTTCTCTGTTGTTTTCTGAGTAGTGTTTATTGTATTTTGGTTTCTGAGTACTATTTAATATGTGTTGGTTGCTGATTACTGTTTAATGTGTGCTGGTTTCTGAGTAATGTTTATTGTGTGCTGGTTTCTTTGTACCTATGAGTTTATGCTGGTTTCTGAGTACTATTTATCGTGTGCTGGTTTCTGAGTACTTTTTATTGTGGCTGGTTTCTGAGTACTGTTTAATATGTTCTTATATTTGAATACTGTTTATTATTTTTTTGTTTTCTGAGTACTGTTTATGGTGTGCTGGTTTTTGAGTACTATTTATTGTCTTCTATGTGTTGGTTTCTGAGTACTGTTTATTATGTGCTGGCTTCTTAGTACCTCTTAGTTTGTGCTGGTTTCTGAGTACTTTTATTGTTGTGTTGTTTTCTGAGTATTGTTTATTGTATTTTGGTATCTGAGTACTACTATTTAATATGTGTTGGTCGCTGATTACTGTTTAATGTATGTTGGATTCTGAGTACTGTTTATTGTGGGTAATTTCTGAGTGCTGTTTAATATTTGCTGATTTCTGAGTACTGTTTATAATTTTTTGTTTTCTGAGTACTGTTTATTGTGTGCTGGTTTTTGTGTACTATTTATTGTGTTCTCTGTTGTTTTCTGAGTACTGTTTATTGTATTTTGGTTTCTGAGTACTATTTAATGTGTGTTGGTTGCTGATTACTGTTTAATGTGTGCAGGTTTCTGAGTACTGTTTATTGTGTGCTGGCTTCTTTCTATCTCTTAGTTTGTGCTGGTTTGTGAGTACTATTTATCGTGTGCTAGTTTCTGAGTACTGTTTATTGTGGCTGGTTTTTGAGTACTGTTTAATATGTGCTGATTTCTGAATACTGTTTATCGTTTTTTTGTTTTCTGAGTACTGTTTATGGTGTGCTGGTTTTTGAGTACTTTTCATTGTGTTTTATGTGTTGTTTTCTGAGTACTAGTTATTGTATGCATGTTTCTGAATACTATTTATCGTGTGCTGGTTGTGAGTACTGTTTATTGTGGTTGGTTTCTGAGTGCTGTTTAATATGTGCTGATTTCGAAGTACTGTTCATAGTTTTTGTTTTCTAAGTACTGTTTATTGTGTGCTGGTTTTTGTGTACTATTTATTGTCTTCTATGTGTTGTTTTCTGAGTACCGTTTATTGTATTTTGGTTTCTGAGTACTATTTAATGTGTGTTGGTTGCTGATTACTGTTTAATGTGTGCTGGTTGCTGAGTACTGTTTATTGTGTACTGGCTTCTTTGTACCTCTTAGTTTGTGCTGGTTTCTGAGTACTATTTATCGTGTGCTGGTTTCTGAGTACTGTTTATTGTGGCTGGTGTCTGAGTGCTGTTTAATATTTGCTGATTTCTGAGTACTGTTTATAGTTTTTTGTTTTCTGAGTTCTGTTTATTGTGTGCTGGTTTTTGTGTACTATTTATTGTGTTCTCTGTTGTTTTCTGAGTAGTGTTTATTGTATTTTGGTTTCTGAGTACTATTTAATGTGTGTTGGTTGCTGATTACTGTTTAATGTGTGCTGGTTTCTGAGTAATGTTTATTGTGTGCTGGTTTCTTTGTACCTATGAGTTTATGCTGGTTTCTGAGTACTATTTATCGTGTGCTGGTTTCTGAGTACTTTTTATTGTGGCTGGTTTCTGAGTACTGTTTAATATGTTCTTATATTTGAATACTGTTTATCGTTTTTTGTTTTCTGAATACTGTTTACGGTGTGCTTGTTTTTGAGTACTATTTATTGTCTTCTATGTGTTGGTTTCTGAGTACTGTTTATTATGTGCTGGCTTCTTAGTACCTCTTAGTTTGTGCTGGTTTCTGAGTACTTTTATTGTTGTGTTGTTTTCTGAGTATTGTTTATTGTATTTTGGTATCTGAGTACTACTATTTAATATGTGTTGGTCGCTGATTACTGTTTAATGTATGTTGGATTCTGAGTACTGTTTATTGTGGGTAATTTCTGAGTGCTGTTTAATATTTGCTGATTTCTGAGTACTGTTTATAATTTTTTGTTTTCTGAGTACTGTTTATTGTGTGCTGGTTTTTGAGTACTATTTATTGTGTTCTGTGTTGTTTTCTGAGTACTGTTTATTGCATTTTGGTTTCTGAGTACTATTTAATGTGTGTTGGTTGCTGATTACTGTTTAATGTGTGCTGGTTGCTGAGTACTGTTTATTGTGTGCTGGCTTCTTTGTACCTCTTAGTTTGTGCTGGTTTGTGAGTACTATTTATCGTGTGCTGGTTTCTGAGTACTGTTTATTGTGGCTGGTGTCTGAGTGCTGTTTAATATTTGCTGATTTCTGAGTACTGTTTATAGTTTTTTGTTTTCTGAGTTCTATTTTTTGTGTGCTGGTTTTTGTGTACTATTTATTTTGTTCTCTTTTGTGTTCTGAGTAGTGTTTATTGTATTTTGTTTTCTGAGTACTATTTAATGTGTGTTGGTTGCTGATTACTGTTTAATGTGTTTTGGTTTAAGAGTACTGTTTATTGTGTGCTGGTTTCTTTGTACCTATGAGTTTATGCTGGTTTCTGAGTACTATTTGTCATGTGCTGGTTTCTGAGTACTTTTTATTGTGGCTGGTTTTTGAGTACTGTTTAATATGTGCTGATTTCTGAATACTGTTTATCGTTTTTTTGTTTTCTGAGTACTGTTTATGGTGTGCTGGTTTTTGAGTACTTTTCATTGTGTTCTATGTGTTGTTTTTTGAGTACTAGTTATTGTATGCATGTTTCTGAATACTATTTATCGTGTGCTGGTTGTGAGTATTGTTTATTGTGGTTGGTTTCTGAGTGCTGTTTAATATGTGCTGATTTCGGAGTACTGTTCATAGTTTTTGTTTTCTGAGTACTGTTTATTGTGTGCTGGTTTTTGTGTACTATTTATTGTCTTCTATGTGTTGTTTTCTGAGTACCGTTTATTGTATTTTGGTTTCTGAGTACTATTTAATGTGTGTTGGTTGCTGATTACTGTTTAATGTGTGCTGGTTTCTGAGTACTGTTTATTGTGTACTGGCTTCTTTGTACCTCTTAGTGTGTGCTGGTTTCTGAGTACTATTTATCCTTTGCTGGTTTCTGAGTACTTTTTATTTGTATGTACTGTTTATGGTCTTCTGGATTTTGAGTACTATTTATTGTCTTCTATGTATTGTTTTCTGGGTATTGTTTATTGTATTTTGGTATCTGAGTACTATTTGATATGTGTTGGTTGCTGATTGCTGTTTAATGTATGTTGGATTCTGAGTACTCTTTATTGTGTGGTGGCTTCTTAGCACCTCTTAGTTAGTGCTTGTTTCTGAGTACTATTTATCGTGTGATGGTTTGTGAGTACTGTTTATTGTGTCTAGTTTCTGAGTGCTGTTTAATATTTGCTGATTTCTGAGTACTGTTTATCGTTTTTTGTTTTCTGAGTTCTGTTTATTGTGTGCTGGTTTTTGTGTACTATTTATTGTGTTGTCTGTTGTTTTCTGAGTAGTGTTTATTGTATTTTGGTTTCTGAGTACTATTTAATGTGTGTTGGTTGCTGATTACTGTTTAATGTGTTTTGGTTTCTGAGTACTGTTTATTGTGTGCTGGTTTGTTTGTACCTATCAGTTTATGCTGGTTTCTGAGTACTGTTTATCGTGTGCTGGTTTCTGAGTACTTTTTATTGTGGCTGGTTTCTGAGTACTGTTTAATATGTTCTTATATTTGAATACTGTTTATCGTTTTTTGTTTTCTGAGTACTGTTTATGGTGTGCTGGTTTTTGAGTACTATTTATTGTCTTCTATGTGTTGGTTTCTGAGTACTGTTTATTATGTGCTGGCTTCTTAGTACCTCTTAGTTTGTGCTGGTTTCTGAGTACTTTTATTGTTGTGTTGTTTTCTGAGTATTGTTTATTGTATTTTGGTATCTGAGTACTACTATTTAATATGTGTTGGTCGCTGATTACTGTTTAATGTATGTTGGATTCTGAGTACTGTTTATTGTGGGTAATTTCTGAGTGCTGTTTAATATTTGCTGATTTCTAAGTACTGTTTATAATTTTTTGTTTTCTGAGTACTGTTTATTGTGTGCTGGTTTTTGTGTACTATTTATTGTGTTCTCTGTTGTTTTCTGAGTAGTGTTTATTGTATTTTGGTTTCTGAGTACTATTTAATATGTGTTGGTTGCTGATTACTGTTTAATGTGTGCAGGTTTCTGAGTACTGTTTATTGTGTGCTGGCTTCTTTCTATCTCTTAGTTTGTGCTGGTTTCTGAGTACTATTTATCGTGTGCTGGTTTCTGAGTACTTTTTATTGTGGCTGGTTTTTGAGTACTGTTTAATATGTGCTGATTTCTGAATACTGTTTATCGTTTTTTTGTTTTCTGAGTACTGTTTATGGTGTGCTGGTTTTTGAGTACTTTAAATTGTGTTTTATGTGTTGTTTTCTGAGTACTATTTATCGTGTGCTGGTTGTGAGTACTGTTTATTGTGGTTGGTTTCTGAATGCTGTTTAATATGTGCTGATTTCGGAGTAATGTTCATAGTTTTTGTTTTCTGAGTACTGTTTATTGTGTGCTGGTTTTTGTGTACTATTTATTGTCTTCTATGTGTTGTTTTCTGAGTACCGTTTATTGTATTTTGGTTTCTGAGTACTATTTAATGTGTGTTGGTTGCTGATTACTGTTTAATGTGTGCAGGTTTCTGAGTACTGTTTATTGTGTGCTGGCTTCTTTGTACCTCTTAGTGTGTGCTGGTTTCTGAGTACTATTTATCGTGTGATGGTTTCTGAGTATTTTTTATTTGTATGTACTGTTTATGGTCTTCTGGATTTTGAGTACTATTTATTGTCTTCTATGTGTTGTTTTCTGAGTAGTGTTTATTGTATTTTCGTTCCTGAGTACTATTTAATGTGTGTTGGTTGCTGATTACTGTTTAATGTGTGCTGGTTTCTGAGTACTGTTTATTGTGTGCTGGCTTCTTTGTACCTCTTCGTTTGTGCTGGTTTCTGAGTACTATTTATCGTGTGCTGGTTTCTGAGTACTTTTTATTGTGGCTGGTTTCTGAGTACTTTTTAATATGTTCTTATATTTGAATACTGTTTATCGTTTTTTGTTTTCTGAATACTGTTTACGGTGTGCTGGTTTATGAGTACTATTTATTGTCTTCTATGTGTTGGTTTCTGAGTACTGTTTATTATGTGCTGGCTTCTTAGTACCTCTTAGTTTGTGCTGGTTTCTGAGTACTTTTATTGTTGTGTTGTTTTCTGAGTATTGTTTATTGTATTTTGGTATCTGAGTACTACTATTTAATATGTGTTGGTCGCTGATTACTGTTTAATGTATGTTGGATTCTGAGTACTGTTTATTGTGGGTAATTTCTGAGTGCTGTTTAATATTTGCTGATTTCTGAGTACTGTTTATAATTTTTTGTTTACTGAGTACTGTTTATTGTGTGCTGGTTTTTGAGTACTATTTATTGTGTTCTCTGTTGTTTTCTGAGTACTGTTTATTGCATTTTGGTTTCTGAGTACTATTTAACGTGCGTTGGTTGCTGATTACTGTTTAATGTGTGCTGGTTGCTGAGTACTGTTTATTGTGTGCTGGCTTCTTTGTACCTCTTAGTTTGTGCTGGTTTCTGAGTACTATTTATCGTGTGCTAGTTTCTGAGTACTGTTTATTGTGGCTGGTGTCTGAGTGCTGTTTAATATTTGCTGATTTCTGACTACTGTTTAAAGTTTTTTGTTTTCTGAGTTCTGTTTATTGTGTGCTGGTTTTTGTGTACTATTTATTGTGTTCTCTGTTGTTTTCTGAGTAGTTTTTATTGTATTTTGGTTTCTGAGTACTATTTAATGTGTGTTGGTTGCTGATTACTGTTTAATGTGTTTTGGTTTCTGAGTACTGTTTATTGTGTGTTGGCTTCTTTGTACCTCTTAGTTTGTGCTGGTTTGTGACTACTATTTATAGTGTGCTGGTTTCTGAGTACTGTTTATTGTGGCTGGTGTCTGAGTGCTGTTTAATATTTTCTGATTTCTGACCACTGTTTATAGTTTTTTGTTTTCTGAGTTCTGTTTATTGTGTGCTGGTTTTTGTGTACTATTTATTGTGTTCTCTGTTGTTTTCTGAGTAGTGTTTATTGTATTTTGGTTTCTGAGTACTATTTAATGTGTGTTGGTTGCTGATTACTGTTTAATGTGTTTTGGTTTCAGAGTACTGTTTATTGTGTGCTGGCTTCTTTGTACCTATGAGTTTATGCTGGTTTCTGAGTACTATTTGTCGTGTGCTGGTTTCTGAGTACTTTTTATTGTGGCTGGTTTCTGAGTACTGTTTAATATGTGCTGATTTCTGAATACTGTTTATCGTTTTTTTGTTTTCTGAGTACTGTTTATGGTGTGCTTGTTTTTGAGTACTTTTCATTGTGTTTTATGTGTTGTTTTCTGAGTACTAGTTATTGTATGCATGTTTCTGAATACTATTTATCGTGTGTTGGTTGTGAGTACTGTTTATTGTGGTTGGTTTCTGAATGCTGTTTAATATGTGCTGATTTCGGAGTACTGTTCATAGTTTTTGTTTTCTGAGTACTGTTTATTGTGTGCTGGTTTTTGTGTACTATTTATTGTCTTCTATGTGTTGTTTTCTGAGTACCGTTTATTGTATTTTGGTTTCTGAGTACTATTTAATGTGTGTTGGTTGCTGATTACTGTTTAATGTGTGCAGGTTTCTGAGTACTGTTTATTGTGTGCTGGCTTCTTTGTACCTCTTAGTTTGTGCTGGTTTCTGAGTACTATTTATCGTGTGCTGGTTTGTGAGTACTGTTTATTGTGTCTAGTTTCTGAGTGCTGTTTAATATTTGCTGATTTCTGAGTACTGTTTATAGTTTTTTGTTTTCTGAGTACTGTTTATTGTGTGCTGGTTTTTGTGTACTATTTATTGTGTTCTCTGTTGTTTTCTGAGTAGTGTTTATTGTATTTTGGTTTCTGAGTACTATTTAATGTGTGTTGGTTGCTGATTACTGTTTAATGTGTGCTGGTTTCTGAGTACTTTTTTTTGTGGCTGGTTTCTGAGTACTGTTTAATATGTTCTTATATTTGAATACTGTTTATCGTTTTTTGTTTTCTGATTACTGTTTATGGTGTGCTGGTTTTTGACTACTATTTATTGTCTTCTATGTGTTGGTTTCTGAGTACTGTTTAATATGTGCTGGCTTCTTAGTACCTCTTAGTTTGTGCTGGTTTCTGAGTACTTTTATTGTTGTGTTGTTTTCTGAGTATTGTTTATTGTATTTTGGTATCTGAGTACTACTATTTAATATGTGTTGGTCGCTGATTACTATTTAATGTATGTTGGATTCTGAGTACTGTTTATTGTGGGTAATTTCTGAGTGCTGTTTAATATTTGCTGATTTCTGAGTACTGTTTATAATTTTTTGTTTTCTGAGTACTGTTTATTGTCTGCTGGTTTTTGAGTACTATTTATTGTGTTCTCTGTTGTTTTCTGAGTACTGTTTATTGCATTTTGGTTTCTGAGTACTATTTAATGTGTGTTGGTTGCTGATTACTGTTTAATGTGTGCTGGTTGCTGAGTACTGTTTATTGTGTGCTGGCTTCTTTGTACCTCTTAGTTTGTGCTGGTTTCTGAGTACTATTCATCGTGTGCTGGTTTCTGAGTACTGTTTATTGTGGCTGGTGTCTGAGTGCTGTTTAATATTTGCTGATTTCTGAGTACTGTTTATAGTTTTTTGTTTTCTGAGTTCTATTTTTTGTGTGCTGGTTTTTGTGTACTATTTATTTTGTTCTCTTTTGTGTTCTGAGTAGTGTTTATTGTATTTTGTTTTCTCAGTACTATTTAATGTGTGTTGGTTGCTGATTACTGTTTAATGTGTTTTGGTTTAAGAGTACTGTTTATTGTGTGCTGGCTTCTTTGTACCTATGAGTTTATGCTGGTTTCTGAGTACTATTTGTCCTGTGCTGGTTTCTGAGTACTTTTTATTGTGGCTGGTTTCTGAGTACTGTTTAATATGTGCTGATTTCTGAATACTGTTTATCGTTTTTTTGTTTTCTGAGTACTGTTTATGGTGTGCTGGTTTTTGAGTACTTTTCATTGTGTTTTATGTGTTGTTTTTTGAGTACTAGTTATTGTATGCATGTTTCTGAATACTATTTATCGTGTGCTGGTTGTGAGTACTGTTTATTGTGGTTGGTTTCTGAGTGCTGTTTAATATGTGCTGATTTCGGAGTACTGTTCATAGTTTTTGTTTTCTGAGTACTGTTTATTGTGTGCTGGTTTTTGTGTACTATTTATTGTCTTCTATGTGTTGTTTTCTGAGTACCGTTTATTGTATTTTGGTTTCTGAGTACTATTTAATGTGTGTTGGTTGCTGATTACTGTTTAATGTGTGCTGGTTTCTGAGTACTGTTTATTGTGTACTGGCTTCTTTGTACTCACAAACCAGCACACGATAAATAGTACTTAGAAACAAGCACAAACTAAGAGGTGTTAAGAAGCCACCACACAATAAAGAGTACTCAGAATCCAACATACATTAAACAGCAATCAGCAACCAACACATATCAAATAGTACTCAGATACCAAAATACAATAAACAATACTCAGAAAACAATACATAGAAGACAATAAATAGTACTCAAAATCCAGAAGATCATAAACAGTACATACAAATAAAAAGTACTCAGAAACCAGCAAAGGATAAATAGTACTCAGAAACCAGCACACACTAAGAGGTACAAAGAGGCCAGCACACAATAAACAGTACTCAGAAACCTGCACACATTAAACAGTAATCAGCAACCAACACACATTAAATAGTACTCAGAAAACAAAATACAATAAACACTACTCAGAAAACAACAGAGAACACAATAAATAGTACACAAAAACCAGCACACAATAAACAGAACTCAGAAAACAAAAAACTATAAACAGTACTCAGAAATCAGCAAATATTAAACAGCACTTAGACACCAGCCACAATAAACAGTACTCACAAACCAGCACACGATAAATAGTACTCAGAAACCAGCACAAACTAAGAGGTACAAAGAAGCCAGCACACAATAAACAGTACTCAGAAACCAAAACACATTAAACAGTAATCAGCAACCAACACACATTAAATATTACTCAGAAACCAAAATACAATAAACACTACTCAGAAAACAACAGAGAACACAATAAATAGTACACAAAAACCAGAACACAATAAACAGAACTCAGAAAACAAAAAACAACAGAAAACAACACAACAATAAAAGTACTCAGAAACCAGCACAAACTAAGAGGTACTAAGAAGCCAGCACATAATAAACAGTACTCAGAACCCAACATATAGAAGACAATAAATAGTACTCAAAAACCAGTACACCCATAAACAGTATTCAGAAAACAAAAAACGATAAACAGTATTCAAATATAAGAACATATTAAACAGTACTCAGAAACCAGTCACAATAAAAAGTACTCAGAAACCAGCACACGATAAATAGTACTCCAAAACCAGTACAAACTAAGAGGTACAAAGAAGCCAGCACACAATAAAGAGTAATCAGAATCCAACATATAGCAATCAGCAACCAACACATATCAAATAGTACTCAGATACCAAAATACAATAAACAATACTCAGATAACAACACAACAATAAAAGTACTCAGAAACCAGCACAAACTAAGAGGTACTAAGAAGCCAGCACATAATAAACAGTACTCAGAAACATACACATAGAAGACAATAAATAGTACTCAAAAACCAGCACACCGTAAACAGTATTCAGAAAACAAAAAACGATAAACAGTATTCAAATATAAGAACATATTAAACAGTACTCAGAAACCAACCACAATAAAAAGTACTCAGAAACCAGCACACGATAAATAGTACTCAGAAACCAGCATAAACTAAGAGGTACAAAGAATGGCACACAATAAACAGTACTCAGAAACCAAAACACATTAAACAGTAATCAGCAACCAACACACATTAAATAGTACTCAGAAACCAAAATACAATAAACACTACTCAGAAAACAACAGAGAACACAATAAATAGTACACAAAAACCAGCCACAAATAAACAGAACTCAGAAAACAAAAAACTATAAACAGTACACAGAAATCAGCAAATATTAAACAGCACTCAGACACCAGCCACAATAAACAGTACTCAGAAACCAGCACACGATAAATAGTACTCAGAAACCAGCACAAACTAAGAGGTACAAAGAAGCCAGCACACAATAAACAGTACTCAGAAACCAAAACACATTAAACAGTAATCAGCAACCAACACACATTAAATAGTACTCAGAAACCAAAATACAATAAACACTACTCAGAAAACAACACAGAACACAATAAATAGTACACAAAAACCAGCACACAATAAACAGTACTGAGAAAACAAAAAACTATCAACAGTACTCAGAAATCAGCAAATATTAAACAGCACTCAGACACCAGCCACAATAAACAGTACTCAGAAACCAGCACACGGTAAATAGTACTCAGAAACAAGCACAAACTAAAAGGTGTTAAGAAGCCACCACACAATAAAGAGTACTCAGAATCCAACATACATTAAACAGCAATCAGCAACCAACACACATTAAATAGTACTCAGAAACCAAAATACAATAAACACTACTCAGAAAACAACAGAGAACATAATAAATAGTACACAAAAACCAGCACACAATAAACAGTACTCAGAAAACAAAAAATTATAAACAGTACTCAGAAATCAGCAAATATTAAACAGCACTCAGAAATTACCCACAATAAACAGTACTCAGATACCAAAATACAATAAACAATACTCAGATAACAACACAACAATAAAAGTACTCAGAAACCAGCACAAACTAAGAGGTACTAAGAAGCCAGCACATAATAAACAGTACTCAGAAACATACACATAGAAGACAATAAATAGTACTCAAAAACCAGCACACCGTAAACAGTATTCAGAAAACAAAAAACGATAAACAGTATTCAAATATAAGAACATATTAAACAGTACTCAGAAACCAACCACAATAAAAAGTACTCAGAAACCAGCACACGATAAATAGTACTCAGAAACCAGCATAAACTAAGAGGTACAAAGAATGGCACACAATAAACAGTACTCAGAAACCAAAACACATTAAACAGTAATCAGCAACCAACACACATTAAATAGTACTCAGAAACCAAAATACAATAAACACTACTCAGAAAACAACAGAGAACACAATAAATAGTACACAAAAACCAGCAACAAATAAACAGAACTCAGAAAACAAAAAACTATAAACAGTACACAGAAATCAGCAAATATTAAACAGCACTCAGACACCAGCCACAATAAACAGTACTCAGAAACCAGCACACGATAAATAGTACTCAGAAACCAGCACAAACTAAGAGGTACAAAGAAGCCAGCACACAATAAACAGTACTCAGAAACCAAAACACATTAAACAGTAATCAGCAACCAACACACATTAAATAGTACTCAGAAACCAAAATACAATAAACACTACTCAGAAAACAACACAGAACACAATAAATAGTACACAAAAACCAGCACACAATAAACAGTACTGAGAAAACAAAAAACTATCAACAGTACTCAGAAATCAGCAAATATTAAACAGCACTCAGACACCAGCCACAATAAACAGTACTCAGAAACCAGCACACGGTAAATAGTACTCAGAAACAAGCACAAACTAAAAGGTGTTAAGAAGCCACCACACAATAAAGAGTACTCAGAATCCAACATACATTAAACAGCAATCAGCAACCAACACATATCAAATAGTACTCAGATACCAAAATACAATAAACAATACTCAGAAAACAATACATAGAAGACAATAAATAGTACTCAAAATCCAGAAGACCATAAACAGTACATACAAATAAAAAGTACTCAGAAACCAGCAAAGGATAAATAGTACTCAGAAACCAGCACACACTAAGAGGTACAAAGATGCCAGCACACAATAAACAGTACTCAGAAACCAAAACACATTAAACAGTAATCAGCAACCAACACACATTAAATAGTACTCAGAAACCAAAATACAATAAACGGTACTCAGAAAACAACACATAGAAGACAATAAATAGTACAAGAAAACCAGCACACAATAAACAGTACTCAGAAAACAAAAACTATGAACAGTACTCCGAACTCAGCACATATTAAACAGCACTCAGAAACCAACCACAATAAACAGTACTCACAACCAGCACATGATAAATAGTATTCAGAAACATGCATACAATAACTAGTACTCAGAAAACAACACATAAAACACAATAAATAGTACTCAAAAACCAGCAAACTATAAAGAGTACTCAGAAAACAACACATAGAAGACAATGAAAAGTACTCAAAAACCAACACACCATAAACAGTACTCAGAAAACAAAAAAACGATAAACAGTATTCAGAAATCAGCACATATTAAACAGTACTCAGAAACCAGCCACAATAAAAAGTACTCAGAAACCAGCACACGACAAATAGTACTCAGAAACCAGCATAAACTCATAGGTACAAAGAAACCAGCACACAATAAACAGTACTCAGAAACCAAAACACATTAAACAGTAATCAGCAACCAACACACATTAAATAGTACTCAGAAACCAAAATAAAATAAACACTACTCAGAAAACAACAGAGAACACAATAAATAGTACACAAAAACCAGCACACAATAAACAGTACTGAGAAAACAAAAAACTATCAACAGTACTCAGAAATCAGCAAATATTAAACAGCACTCAGAAACAAGCCGCAATAAACAGTACTCACAAACCAGCACACGATAAATAGTACTCAGAAACCAGCACAAACTAAGAGGTACAAAGAAGCCAGCACACAATAAATAGTACTCAGAAACCAGCACACATTAAACAGTAATCAGCAACCAACACACATTAAATAGTACTCAGAAACCAAAATACAATAAACACTACTCAGAAAACAACAGAGAACACAATAAATAGTACACAAAAACCAGCACACAATAAACAGTACTGAGAAAACAAAAAACTATCAACAGTACTCAGAAATCAGCAAATATTAAACAGCACTCAGAAACAAGCCGCAATAAACAGTACTCACAAACCAGCACACGATAAATAGTACTCAGAAACCAGCACAAACTAAGAGGTACAAAGAAGCCAGCACACAATAAATAGTACTCAGAAACCAGCACACATTAAACAGTAATCAGCAACCAACACACATTAAATAGTACTCAGAAACCAAAATACAATAAACACTACTCAGAAAACAACAGAGAACATAATAAATAGTACACAAAAACCAGCACACAATAAACAGTACTCAGAAAACAAAAAATTATAAACAGTACTCAAAAATCAGCAAATATTAAACAGCACTCAGAAATTACCCACAATAAACAGTACTCAGAATCCAACATACATTAAACAGTCGTCAGCGACCAACACATATTAAATAGTAGTACTCAGATACCAAAATACAATAAACAATACTCAGATAACAACACAACAATAAAAGTACTCAGAAACCAGCACAAACTAAGAGGTACTAAGAAGCCAGCACATAATAAACAGTACTCAGAAACATACACATAGAAGACAATAAATAGTACTCAAAAACCAGCACACCGTAAACAGTATTCAGAAAACAAAAAACGATAAACAGTATTCAAATATAAGAACATATTAAACAGTACTCAGAAACCAACCACAATAAAAAGTACTCAGAAACCAGCACACGATAAATAGTACTCAGAAACCAGCATAAACTAAGAGGTACAAAGAATGGCACACAATAAACAGTACTCAGAAACCAAAACACATTAAACAGTAATCAGCAACCAACACACATTAAATAGTACTCAGAAACCAAAATACAATAAACACTACTCAGAAAACAACAGAGAACACAATAAATAGTACACAAAAACCAGCAACAAATAAACAGAACTCAGAAAACAAAAAACTATAAACAGTACACAGAAATCAGCAAATATTAAACAGCACTCAGACACCAGCCACAATAAACAGTACTCAGAAACCAGCACACGATAAATAGTACTCAGAAACCAGCACAAACTAAGAGGTACAAAGAAGCCAGCACACAATAAACAGTACTCAGAAACCAAAACACATTAAACAGTAATCAGCAACCAACACACATTAAATAGTACTCAGAAACCAAAATACAATAAACACTACTCAGAAAACAACACAGAACACAATTAATAGTACACAAAAACCAGCACACAATAAACAGTACTGAGAAAACAAAAAACTATCAACAGTACTCAGAAATCAGCAAATATTAAACAGCACTCAGACACCAGCCACAATAAACAGTACTCAGAAACCAGCACACGGTAAATAGTACTCAGAAACAAGCACAAACTAAAAGGTGTTAAGAAGCCACCACACAATAAAGAGTACTCAGAATCCAACATACATTAAACAGCAATCAGCAACCAACACATATCAAATAGTACTCAGATACCAAAATACAATAAACAATACTCAGAAAACAATACATAGAAGACAATAAATAGTACTCAAAATCCAGAAGACCATAAACAGTACATACAAATAAAAAGTACTCAGAAACCAGCAAAGGATAAATAGTACTCAGAAACCAGCACACACTAAGAGGTACAAAGATGCCAGCACACAATAAACAGTACTCAGAAACCAAAACACATTAAACAGTAATCAGCAACCAACACACATTAAATAGTACTCAGAAACCAAAATACAATAAACAGTACTCAGAAAACAACAGAGAACACAATAAATAGTACACAAAAACCAGCACACAATAAACAGTACTCAGAAAACAAAAAATTATAAACAGTACTCAGAAATCAGCAAATATTAAACAGCACTCAGAAATTACCCACAATAAACAGTACTCAGAATCCAACATACATTAAACAGTAATCAGCGACCAACACATATTAAATAGTAGTACTCAGATACCAAAATACAATAAACAATACTCAGAAAACAACACAACAATAAAAGTACTCAGAAACCAGCACAAACTAAGAGGTACTAAGAAGCTAGCACATAATAAACAGTACTCAGAAACCAACACATAGAAGACAATAAATAGTACTCAAAAACCAGCACACCGTAAACAGTATTCAGAAAACAAAAAACGATAAACAGTATTCAAATATAAGAACATATTAAACAGTACTCAGAAACCAGCCATAATAAAAAGTACTCAGAAACCAGCACACGATAAATAGTACTCAGAAACCAGCATAAACTCATAGGTACAAAGAAACCAGCACACAATAAACAGTACTCAGAAACCAGCACAGGATAAATAGTACTCAGAAACCAGCACAAACTAAGAGGTACAAAGAAGCCAGCACACAATAAACAGTACTCAGCAACCAGCACACATTAAACAGTAATCAGCAAACAACGCACATTAAATAGTACTCAGAAACCAAAATGCAATAAACAGTACTCAGAAAACAACAGAGAACACAATAAATAGTACACAAAAACCAGCACACAATAAACAGTACTCAGAAAACAAAAAATTATAAACAGTACTCAGAAATCAGCAAATATTAAACAGCACTCAGAAATTACCCACAATAAAGACTACTCAGAATCCAACATACATTAAACAATGCTCAGAAAACAATGCATAGAAGACAATAAATAGTACTCAAAATCCAGAAGACCATAAACAGTACATACAAATAAACGGTACTCAGAAAACAACACATAGAAGACAATAAATAGTACACAAAATCCAGCACACAATAAACAGTACTCAGAAAACAAAAACTATGAACAGTACTCCGAAATCAGCACATATAAAACAGCACTCAGAAACCAACCACAATAAACAGTACTCACAACCAGCACACGATAAATAGTATTCAGAAACATGCATACAATAACTAGTACTAAGAAAACAACACACAAAACACAATGAAAAGTACTCAAAAACCAGCACACCATAAACAGTACTCAGAAAACAAAAAAACGATAAACAGTATTCAGATATCAGCACATATTAAACAGTACTCAGAAACCAAAATACAATAAACACTACTCAGAAAACAACACAGAACACAATAAATAGTACACAAAAACCAGCACACAATAAACAGTACTCTTAAACCAAAACACATTAAACAGTAATCAGCAACCAACACACATTAAATAGTACTCAGAAACCAAAATACAATAAACACTACTCAGAAAACAACAGAGAACACAATAAATAGTACACAAAAACCAGCACACAAGAAAGAGAACTCAGAAAACAAAAAACTATAAACAGTACTCAGAAATCAGCAAATATTAAACAGCACTCAGAAACTAGCCACAATAAACTGTACTCACAAACCAGCACACGATAAATAGTACTCAGAAACAAGAAGAAACTAAGAGGTGTTAAGAAGCCACCACACAATAAAGAGTACTCAGAATCCAACATACATTAAACAGCAATCAGCAACCAACACATATCAAATAGTACTCAGATACCAAAATACAATAAACAATACTCAGAAAACAATACATAGAAGACAATAAATAGTACTCAAAATCCAGAAGATCATAAACAGTACATACAAATAAAAAGTACTCAGAAACCAGCAAAGGATAAATAGTACTCAGAAACCAGCACACACTAAGAGGTACAAAGAAGCCAGTACACAATAAACAGTACTCAGAAACCTGTACACATTAAACAGTAATCAGCAACCAACACACATTAAATAGTACTCAGAAACCAAAATACAATAAACGGTACTCAGAAAAAAACACATAAAAGATAATAAATAGTACAAAAAAACCAGCACACAATAAACAGTACTCAGAAAACAAAAAATTATAAACAGTACTCAGAAATCAGCAAATATTAAACAGCACTCAGAAATTCCCCACAATAAACAGTACTCAGAATCCAACATACATTAGACAGTAATCTACGACCAACACATATTAAATAGTAGTACTCAGATACCAAAATACAATAAACAATACTCAGAAAACAACACAACACTAAAAATACTCAGAAACCAGCACAAACTAAGAGGTACTAAGAAGCCAGCACATAATAAACAGTACTCAGAAACCAACACATAGAAGACAATAAATAGTACTCAAAAACCAGCACACCGTAAACAGTATTCAGAAAACAAAAAAACGATCAACAGTATTCAAATATAAGAACATATTAAACAGTACTCAGAAACCAGCCACAATAAAAAGTACTCAGAAACCAGCACACGATAAATAGTACTCAGAAACCAGCACAAAGTAAGAGGTACAAAGAAGCCAGCACACAATAAACAGTACTCAGAAACCAGCACACATTAAACAGTAATCAGCAACCAACACAATAAATAGTATTCAGAAACATGCATACAATAACTAGTACTCAGAAAACAACACAAAAAACACAATAAATAGTACTCAAAAACCAAAATACAATAAACACTACTCAGAAAACAACACATAGAAGACAATGAAAAGTACTCAAAAACCAACACACCATAAACAGTACTCAAAAAACAAAAAAACGATAAACAGTATTCAGAAATCAGCAAATATTAAACAGTACTCAGAAACCAGCCACAAGAAAAAGTACTCAGAAACCAGCACACGATAAATAGTACTCAGAAACGAGCACAAACTAAGAGGTACAAAGAAGCCAGCACACAATAAACAGTACTCAGAAACCAAAACACATTAAACAGTAATCAGCAACCAACGCACATTAAATAGTACTCAGAAACCAAAATACAATAAACACTACTCAGAAAACAACAGAGAACACAATAAATAGTACTCAAAAACCAGCACACAATAAACAGTACTCAGAAAACAAAAAATTATAAATAGTACTCAGAAATCAGCAAATATTAAACAGCACTCAGAAATTACCCACAATAAACAGTACTCAGAATCCAACATACATTAAACAGTAATCAGCGACCAACACATATTAAATAGTAGTACTCAGATACCAAAATACAATAAACAATACTCAGAAAACAAAACAACAATAAAAGTACTCAGAAACCAGCACAAACTAAGAGGTACTAGGAAGCCAGCACATAATAAACAGTACTCAGAAACCAACACATAGAAGACAATAAATAGTACTCAAAAACCAGCACACCGTAAACAGTACTCAGAAAACAAAAAAACGATAAACAGTATTCAAATATAAGAACATATTAAACAGTACTCAGAAACAGCCACAATAAAAAGTACTCAGAAACCAGCACAAACTAAGAGGTACAAAGAAGCCAGCACACATTAAACAGTAATCAGCAACACACATTAAATAGTACTCAGAAACCAAAATACAATAAACACTCCTAAGAAAACAACACAGAACACAATAAATAGTACACAAAAACCAGCACACAAGAAACAGAACTCAGAAAACAAAAAACTATATACAGTACTCAGAAATCACCAAATATTAAACAGCACTCAGACACCAGCCACAATAAACAGTACTCAGAAACCATCACACGATAAATAGTACTCAGAAAACAGGAACTAAGAAGCCAGCACATAATAAACAGTACTCAAAAACCAGCACACCATAAACAGTATTCAGAAAACAAAAAAACGATAAACAGAATTCAAATATAAGCACATATTCAACAGTACTCAGAAACCAGCCACAATAAACAGTACTCAGAAACAGCAGACGGTAAAAAGAACTCAGAAACCAAAATACAATAAACACTACTCAGAAAACAACACAGAACACAATAAATAGTACACAAAAACCAGCACACAATAAACAGAACTCAGAAAACAAAAAACTATAAACAGTACTCAGAAATCAGCAAATATTAAACAACACTCAGACACCAGCCACAATAAACAGTACTCAGAAACAGCAGACGGTAAAAAGAACTCAGAAACCAAAATACAATAAACACTACTCAGAAAACAACACAGAACACAATAAATAGTACACAAAAACCAGCACACAATAAACGGAACTCAGAAAACAAAAAACTATAAACAGTACTCAGAAATCAGCAAATATTAAACAACACTCAGACACCAGCCACAATAAACAGTACACAGAAACAGCACACGATAAAAAGTAACCAGAAAACAGAAAAAATAAGAGGTACAATAAAGTCAGCACAAAATAAATAGTTCTCAGAAACCAGCACACATTAGCAGTAATCAGGAGCAAACACCCATTAAATAGTACTCAGAAACCAAAATAAAATAAACAGTACTCAGAAAACAACACATAGAAGACAATGAATAGTACTAAAAAGCCAGCACACCATAAACAGTACACAGAAAACAAAAAACGATAAACAGTATTCAGAAATCAGGACATATTAAACAGTTCTCAGAAACCAGCCACAATAAAACCAGCACAGGATAAATAGTTCTCACAAACCAGAACACATTAAACAGTAATCAGCAACAAACACACATTAAATAGTACTCAGATACCAAAAAACAATAAAACAGTACTCAAACAACAACACATAACACAATAAATAGTACACAAAAACAAGCACACAATAAACAGTACTCAGAAAACAAAAAACTATTAACAGTACTCCGAAAACAACAGAGAACACAATAAATAGTACACAAAAACCAGCACATAATAAACAGTACAGAGAAAACAAAAAACTATGAACAGTGCTCAGAAATCAGCACATAATAAACAGCACTCAGAATCCAGCCACAATAAACAGTTCTCAGAAACAAGAACACAATAAACAGTACACAGAAAACAAAAAACTATAAACAGTCCTCAGAAATCAGCACATATTAAACAATACTCAGAAACCAACCACAATAAACAGTACTCACAACCAGCACACGATAAATAGTATTCAGAAGCATGCATACAATAACTAGTACTCAGAAAACAACACATAAAACACAATAAATAGTACTCAAAAACCAGCACACAATAAATAGTACTCAGAAAACAGAACAAGTTCAGACTTACTAAGAAACCATCACACAATAAACCGTACTCAAAAACCATCAAACAATAAACAGTCCTCAGAAAACAACACATAGAAGATAATGAATAGTACTCAAAAACCAGCACACCATAAACAGTACTCAGAAAACAAAAAACGATAAACAGTATTCAGAAATCAGCACATATTAAACAGCACCCACAAACCAGCCACAATAAACATTACTCAGAAACAGCACACGAAATAAAACCAGCACACGATAAATAGTACTCAGAAACCAGCACAAATTAAGAGGTACAAAGAAGCCAGCACACAATAAACTATACTCAAAAACCAGCACACATTAAACAATAATAAGCAACCAACACACATTGAATAGTACTCAGATACCAAAATACAATAAACAGTACTCAGAAAACAACACAGAACACAATCAATAGTGCACAAAAACCACCCACGATAAATAGTACTCAGAAAACAAAGAACTATGAACAGTACTCAGAAATCAGCACATATTAAACAGCAATAAAATATCAGCCAGAAAAAACAGTACTCAGAAACAGCAGACGATAAAAAGTACTCAGAAACCAGCACAAACTAAGAGGTACTAAGAAGCCAGCACGCAATAAACAGTACTCAGAATCCAGCACACATTAAGCAGTAATCATGAACCAACACCCATTAAATAGTACTCAGAAACCAAAATACATTAAACAGTACTCAGAAAACAACACATAGACGACAATGAATAGAACTCAAAAACTAGAACACCATAAACAGTACTCAGAAAACAAAAAACGATCAACAGTATTCAGAAATCAGCACATATTAAACAGCACCCAGAAACCAACCACAATAAACAGTATTCAGAAACAGTAGACGATAAAAAGTACTCAGAAACCAGCACAAACTAAGAGGTACTAAAAAGCCAGCACTCAGAAACCAGCAAACAAAAAACAGTACTCAGAATCCAACATACATTAAACAGTAATCAACACCCAACACACATTAAATAGTACTCAGAAACAAAAATACAATAAACAGTACTCAGTGAGTACTGTTTATTGTGTGTTTCGTTCTGAGTTCTGTTTATTGTGTTTTTGATTCTGAGTACTGTTTACTGTGTGCTGGTTTCTGAGTACTTTTATTGTGTCCTTATCTATGAGTACTGTTCATAGAATGCTGATTTCTGAGTATTGTTTATGGTGTGCTGGTTTATTGTGTGCTAATTTCTGAATACAAGGTCGTGAGTATTGTTTATTGTGTTTTGGATTCTGAGTACCACTTATTTTGTGATTGTTTTTTAGTACAATTTATTGTGTGTCTGTTTCTGAGTACTTTTAATTGTGTGTTTGTTTTTGAGTACTGTTTACCGTGTGCTGCATTCTGAGAACTATTTATTTGTGCTGGTTACTGAGTACTGTTTCTTGTCTGATTAATATTCATTGTGTTCTGGTTGGTGAGTAATGTTTATTGTGTGCTTGTCTATGTGTCTATGTGTTTATGTAATGCTGATTTCTGAGTACTGTTTATGGTGTGCTCGTTTCTGAATATTGTTTATTGTGTAATTTTTACTTAGTATTGTTTATAGTTTGCTGGTTTCTGAGTACTGTTTATTGTATGTCTTTCTGAGTTCTATTTATTGTGTGCTAATTTCTGAATACTGTTTGCTCGTTTCTGAGTACTGTTTATTGTGTGCTGGTTTTTGAGTACTGTTTACTGTGTACTCGTTTTTGAATACATTTTATTGTGTATTTTCTTCTGAGTACTTTTAAATACGTGTTTTTTTCTGTTTACTGTGTTGCATTATCTAACTGTGTTCTGGTTTCTCACTACTGTTTATTGTGTGCAGATTGATGAACACTGTTTATGGAGTGTGTGTGAGTACTATGTGTCGTGTGCTGATTTCTGAGTACTGTTTATTGTGTTCTCGTTTTTGAGTCCTGTTTATTGTGTGTTGGTTACAGAATTCTGCTTATTGTGTATTTGTTTTTGAGTACTTTTTATGTACTGTTTATTGTGTACTTGTTGATTACTATTTACTGTGTGCTGCGTTCTGAGTACTATCTATTTGTGCTGTTATTATTTGATTACTATTCATTGTGTTCTGGTTTTTGAGTCCTGTTTATTGTGTGTTGTTTCTGAGTACTGCTTATTGTGTATTTGTTTTTGAGCACTGTTTATGTACTGTTTATTGTGCACTTGTTGCTGAGTACTATTTATTATGTGTTCGTTTGTAAGTATTGTTTATTGTGAGCTTTTCTACGAGTACTGTTCATATTAAGCTGATTTCTGAGTACGGTTTATGGTTTACTCGTTTCTGAATACTGTTTATTGTGTGCTTGTTTCTGAGTACTGTTTACTGTGTACTCGTTTCTGAGTATCTTTTAATGTGTATTTGCTTCTGAGTACTTTTAATTACGTGTTTTTTTCTTTTTACTGTATTGTTTTAACTGTGTTGGTTACTGAGTATTTTATGATTGTTTCTGAGTACTCTTTATTTTGTACAGGTTTCTGAGAACTATCTATTATTTGCTGGTTTCAGAGTAGTATTTATTGTATTTGTCTTACTGTGTTGGTTGTATTGGTTGCTAACTACTGTTTATTGTGAGATTGTTTCTCAGTACTGTCTATTGTGGGGTGGTTATTTTGTGTTTGTTTATGAGTACTGTTTATGTACTTTTTATTACTGTTTATTGTGTGTTGGTTTCTGAATACTGCTTATTGTGTATTTTTGAGCACTGTTACTGTACTGTTTATTGTGGTATCTGAGTACTACTATTTAATATGTGTTGGTCGCTGATTACTGTTTAATGTATGTTGGATTCTGAGTACTGTTTATTGTGGGTAATTTCTGAGTGCTGTTTAATATTTGCTGATTTCTGAGTACTGTTTATAATTTTTTGTTTTCTGAGTACTGTTTATTGTGTGCTGGTTTTTGAGTACTATTTATTGTGTTCTCTGTTGTTTTCTGAGTACTGTTTATTGCATTTTGGTTTCTGAGTACTATTTAATGTGCGTTGGTTGCTGATTACTGTTTAATGTGTGCTGGTTGCTGAGTACTGTTTATTGTGTGCTGGCTTCTTTGTACCTCTTAGTTTGTGCTGGTTTCTGAGTACTATTTATCGTGTGCTAGTTTCTGAGTACTGTTTATTGTGGCTGGTGTCTGAGTGCTGTTTAATATTTGCTGATTTCTGACTACTGTTTATAGTTTTTTGTTTTCTGAGTTCTGTTTATTGTGTGCTGGTTTTTGTGTACTATTTATTGTGTTCTCTGTTGTTTTCTGAGTAGTTTTTATTGTATTTTGGTTTCTGAGTACTATTTAATGTGTGTTGGTTGCTGATTACTGTTTAATGTGTTTTGGTTTCTGAGTACTGTTTATTGTGTGTTGGCTTCTTTGTACCTCTTAGTTTGTGCTGGTTTCTGAGTACTATTTATCGTGTGCTGGTTTCTGAGTACTTTTTATTGTGGCTGGTTTCTGAGTACTGTTTAATATGTTCTTTTATTTGAATACTGTTTATCGTTTTTTGTTTTCTGAATACTGTTTACGGTGTGCTTGTTTTTGAGTACTATTTATTGTCTTCTATGTGTTGGTTTCTGAGTACTGTTTATTATGTGCTGGCTTCTTATTACCTCTTAGTTTGTGCTGGTTTCTGAGTACTTTTATTGTTGTGTTGTTTTCTGAGTATTGTTTATTGTATTTTGGTATCTGAGTACTACTATTTAATATGTGTTGGTCGCTGATTACTGTTTAATGTATGTTGGATTCTGAGTACTGTTTATTGTGGGTAATTTCTGAGTGCTGTTTAATATTTGCTGATTTCTGAGTACTGTTTATAATTTTTTGTTTTCTGAGTACTGTTTATTGTGTGCTGGTTTTTGTGTACTATTTATTGTGTTCTCTGTTGTTTTCTGAGTAGTGTTTATTGTATTTTGGTTTCTGAGTACTATTTAATGTGTGTTGGTTGCTGATTACTGTTTAATGTGTTTTGGTTTCTGAGTACTGTTTATTGTGTGCTGGCTTCTTTGTACCTCTTAGTGTGTGCTGGTTTCTGAGTACTATTTATCGTGTGCTGGTTTCTGAGTACTGTTTATTGTGGCTGGTGTCTGAGTGCTGTTTAATATTTGCTGATTTCTGACCACTGTTTATAGTTTTTTGTTTTCTGAGTTCTGTTTATTGTGTGCTGGTTTATGTGTACTATTTATTGTGTTCTCTGTTGTTTTCTGAGTAGTGTTTATTGTATTTTGGTTTCTGAGTACTATTTAATGTGTGTTGGTTGCTGATTACTGTTTAATGTGTTTTGGTTTAAGAGTACTGTTTATTGTGTGCTGGCTTCTTTGTACCTATGAGTTTATGCTGGTTTCTGAGTACTATTTGTCGTGTGCTGGTTTCTGAGTACTTTTTATTGTGGCTGGTTTCTGAGTACTGTTTAATATGTGCTGATTTCTGAATACTGTTTATGGTTTTTTTGTTTTCTGAGTACTGTTTATGGTGTGCTTGTTTTTGAGTCCTTTTCATTGTGTTTTATGTGTTGTTTTCTGAGTACTAGTTATTGTATGCATGTTTCTGAATACTATTTATCGTGTGTTGGTTGTGAGTACTGTTTATTGTGGTTGGTTTCTGAATGCTGTTTAATATGTGCTGATTTCGGAGTACTGTTCATAGTTTTTGTTTTCTGAGTACTGTTTATTGTGTGCTGGTTTTTGTGTACTATTTATTGTGTTCTCTGTTGTTTTCTGAGTACTGTTTATTGTATTTTGGTTTCTGAGTACTATTTAATGTGCGTTGGTTGCTGATTACTGTTTAATGTGTTTTGGTTGCTGAGTACTATTTATTGTGTGCTGGCTTCTTTGTACCTCTTAGTTTGTGCTGGTTTGTGAGTACTATTTATCGTGTGCTGGTTTGTGAGTACTGTTTATTGTGGCTGGTGTCTGAGTACTGTTTAATATGTGCTGATTTCTGAATACTGTTTATCGTTTTTTTGTTTTCTTAGTACTGTTTATGGTGTGTTGGTTTTTGAGTACTTTTCATTCTCTTCTGTGTGTTGTTTTCTGAGTACTGTTTATTGTTTGCTGGTTTTTGAGTACTATTTATTGTGTTTTATGTGTTGTTTTCTGAGTACTAGTTATTGTATGCATGTTTCTGAATACTATTTATCGTGTGCTGGTTGTGAGTACTGTTTATTGTGGTTGGTTTCTGAGTGTTGTTTAATATGTGCTGATTTCAGAGTACTGTTCATAGTTTTTGTTTTCTGAGTACTGTTTATTGTGTGCTGGTTTTTGTGTACTATTTATTGTCTTCTATGTGTTGTTTTCTGAGTACCGTTTATTGTATTTTGGTTTCTGAGTACTATTTAATGTGTGTTGGTTTCTGATTACTGTTTAATGTGTGCTGGTTTCTGAGTACTGTTTATTGTGTACTGGCTTCTTTGTACCTCTTAGTGTGTGCTGGTTTCTGAGTACTATTTATCCTTTGCTGGTTTCTGAGTACTTTTTATTTGTATGTACTGTTTATGGTCTTCTGGATTTTCAGTACTATTTATTGTCTTCTATGTATTGTTTTCTGAGTATTGTTTATTGTATTTTGGTATCTGAGTACTATTTGATATGTGTTGGTTGCTGATTGCTGTTTAATGTATGTTGGATTCTGAGTACTCTTTATTGTGTGGTGGCTTCTTAGCACCTCTTAGTTTGTGCTTGTTTCTGAGTACTATTTATCATGTGATGGTTTGTGAGTACTGTTTATTGTGTCTAGTTTCTGAGTGCTGTTTAATATTTGCTGATTTCTGAGTACTGTTTATCGTTTTTTGTTTTCTGAGTTCTGTTTATTGTGTGCTAGTTTTTGTGTACTATTTATTGTGTTGTCTGTTGTTTTCTGAGTAGTGTTTATTGTATTTTGGTTTCTGAGTACTATTTAATGTGTGTTGGTTGCTGATTACTGTTTAATGTGTTTTGGTTTCTGAGTACTGTTTATTGTGTGCTGGATTCTTTGTACCTATCAGTTTATGCTGGTTTCTGAGTACTGTTTATCGTGTGCTGGTTTCTGAGTACTTTTTATTGTGGCTGGTTTCTGAGTACTGTTTAATATGTTCTTATATTTGAATACTGTTTATCATTTTTTTGTTTTCTGAGTACTGTTTATGGTGTGCTGGTTTTTGAGTACTATTTATTGTCTTCTATGTGTTGGTTTCTGAGTACTGTTTATTATGTGCTGGCTTCTTAGTACCTCTTAGTTTGTGCTGGTTTCTGAGTACTTTTATTGTTGTGTTGTTTTCTGAGTATTGTTTATTGTATTTTGGTATCTGAGTACTACTATTTAATATGTGTTGGTCGCTGATTACTGTTTAATGTATGTTGGATTTTGAATACTGTTTATTGTGGGTAATTTCTGAGTGCTGTTTAATATTTGCTGATTTCTGAGTACTGTTTATAATTTTTTGTTTTCTGAGTACTGTTTATTGTGTGCTGGTTTTTGTGTACTATTTATTGTGTTCTCTGTTGTTTTCTGAGTACTGTTTATTGTATTTTGGTTTCTGAGTACTATTTAATGTGTGTTGGTTGCTGATTACTGTTTAATGTGTTTTGGTTTCTGAGTACTGTTTATTGTGTGCTGGCTTCTTTCTATCTCTTAGTTTGTGCTGGTTTGTGAGTACTATTTATCGTGTGCTGGTTTCTGAGTACTTTTTATTGTGGCTGGTTTTTGAGTACTGTTTAATATGTGCTGATTTCTGAGTACTGTTTATGGTGTACTGGTTTTTGAGTACTTTTCATTGTGTTTTATGTGTTGTTTTCTGAGTACTAGTTATTGTATGCATGTTTCTGAATACTATTTATCGTGTGCTGGTTGTGAGTACTGTTTATTGTGGTTGGTTTCTGAGTGCTGTTTAATATGTGCTGATTTCGGAGTACTGTTCATAATTTTTGTTTTCTGAGTACTGTTTATTGTGTGCTGGTTTTTGTGTACTATTTATTGTCTTCTATGTGTTGTTTTCTGAGTACCGTTTATTGTATTTTGGTTTCTGAGTACTATTTAATGTGTGTTGGTTGCTGATTACTGTTTAATGTGTGCAGGTTTCTGAGTACTGTTTATTGTGTGCTGGTTTCTGAGTACCTCTTAGTGTGTGCTGGTTTCTGAGTACTATTTATCCTTTGCTGGTTTCTGAGTACTTTTTATTTGTATGTACTGTTTATGGTCTTCTGGATTTTGAGTACTATTTATTGTCTTCTATGTATTGTTTTCTGAGTATTGTTTATTGTATTTTGGTATCTGAGTACTATTTGATATGTGTTGGTTGCTGATTGCTGTATGTTGGATTCTGAGTACTCTTTATTGTGTGGTGGCTTCTTAGCACCTCTTAGTTTGTGCTTGTTTCTGAGTACTATTTATCGTGTGCTGGTTTGTGAGTACTGTTTATTGTGTCTAGTTTCTGAGTGCTGTTTAATATTTGCTGATTTCTGAATACTGTTTATAGTTTTTTGTTTTCTGAGTACTGTTTATTGTGTGCTGGTTTTTGTGTACTATTTATTGTGTTCTCTGTTGTTTTCTGAGTAGTGTTTATTGTATTTTGGTTTCTGAGTACTATTTAATGTGTGCTGGTTTTTGAGTACTTTTTTTGTGGCTGGTTTCTGAGTACTGTTTAATATGTTCTTATATTTGAATACTGTTTATCGTTTTTTATTTTCTGATTACTGTTTATGGTGTGCTGGTTTTTGACTACTATTTATTGTCCTCTATGTGTTGGTTTCTGAGTACTGTTTATTATGTGCTGGCTTCTTAGTACCTCTTAGTTTGTGCTGGTTTCTGAGTACTTTTATTGTTGTGTTGTTTTCTGAGTATTGTTTATTGTATTTTGGTATCTGAGTACTACTATTTAATATGTGTTTGTCGCTGATTACTGTTTAATGTATGTTGGATTCTGAGTACTGTTTATTGTGGGTAATTTCTGAGTGCTGTTTAATATTTGTTGATTTCTGAGTACTGTTTATAATTTTTTGTTTTCTGAGTACTGTTTATTGTGTGCTGGTTTTTGAGTACTATTTATTGTGTTCTCTGTTGTTTTCTGAGTACTGTTTATTGTATTTTGGTTTCTGAGTACTATTTAATGTGCGTTGGTTGCTGATTACTGTTTAATGTGTTTTGGTTGCTGAGTACTATTTATTGTGTGCTGGCTTCTTTGTACCTCTTAGTTTATGCTGGTTTCTGAGTACTATTTGTCGTGTGCTGGTTTCTGAGTACTGTTTATTTTGGCTGGTTTCTGAGTACTGTTTAATATGTGCTGATTTCTGAATACTGTTTATCGTTTTTTTGTTTTCTTAGTACTGTTTATGGTGTGTTGGTATTTGAGTACTTTTCATTCTCTTCTGTGTGTTGTTTTCTGAGTACTGTTTATTGTTTGCTGGTTTTTGAGTACTATTTATTGTGTTTTATGTGTTGTTTTCTGAGTACTAGTTATTGTATGCATGTTTCTGAATACTATTTATCGTGTGCTGGTTGTGAGTACTGTTTATTGTGGTTGGTTTCTGAGTGCTGTTTAATATGTGCTGATTTCGGAGTACTGTTCAGTTTTTGTTTTCTGAGTACTGTTTATTGTGTGCTGGTTTTTGTGTACTATTTATTGTCTTCTATGTGTTGTTTTCTGAGTACTGTTTATTGTATTTTGGTTTCTGAGTACTGTTTATGGTGTGCTGGTTTTTCAGTACTTTTCATTGTCTTCTATGTGTTGTTTTCTGAGTAGTGTTTATTGTTTGCTGGTTTCTGAGTACGGTTTATTGTGTTATGGCTTCTTAGTACGTCTGAGTTTGTGCTGGTTTCTGATTACTATTTATCGTGTGCTGGTTTTTGAGTACTATTGATTGTGTTTTATGTGTTGGTTTCTGAGTACTAGTTATTGTATGCATGTTTCTGAATACTATTCATCGTGTGCTGGTTGTGAGTACTGTTTATTGTGGTTGGTTTCTGAGTACTGTTTAATATGTGCTGGTTTCTGAGTACTGTTTAATATGTGCTGATTTCTGAATACTGTTTATCGTTTTTTGCTTTCTGTGTTCTGTTTATGGTCTTCTGGATTTTGAGTTCTATTTATTGTCTTCTATGTATTGTTTTCTGAGTATTGTTTATTGTATTTTGGTATCTGAGTACTATTTGATATGTGTTGGTTGCTGATTACTGTTTAATGTATGTTGGATTCTGAGTACTCTTTATTGTGTGGTGGCTTCTTAGCACCTCTTAGTTTGTGCTTGTTTCTGAGTACTATTTATCGTGTGATGGTTTCTGAGTACTGTTTATTGTGTCTAGTTTCTGAGTGCTGTTTAATATTTGTTGATTTCTGAGTACTGTTTATCGTTTTTTGTTTTCTGAGTTCTGTTTATTGTGTGCTGGTTTTTGTGTACTATTTATTGTGTTCTCTGTTGTTTTCTGAGTAGTGTTTATTGTATTTTGGTTTCTGAGTACTATTTAATGTGTGTTGGTTGCTGATTACTGTTTAATGTGTGCTGGTTTCTGAGTAATGTTTATTGTGTGCTGGTTTCTTTGTACCTATGAGTTTATGCTGGTTTCTGAGTACTATTTATCGTGTGCTGGTTTCTGAGTACTTTTTATTGTGGCTGGTTTCTGAGTACTGTTTAATATGTTCTTATATTTGAATACTGTTTATTGTTTTCTGAGTACTGTTTATGGTGTGCTGGTTTTTGAGTACTATTTATTGTCTTCTATGTGTTGGTTTCTGAGTACTGTTTATTATGTGCTGGCTTCTTAGTACCTCTTAGTTTGTGCTGGTTTCTGAGTACTTTTATTGTTGTGTTGTTTTCTGAGTATTGTTTATTGTATTTTGGTATCTGAGTACTACTATTTAATATGTGTTGGTCGCTGATTACTGTTTAATGTATGTTGGATTCTGAGTACTGTTTATTGTGGGTAATTTCTGAGTGCTGTTTAATATTTGCTGATTTCTGAGTACTGTTTATAATTTTTTGTTTTCTGAGTACTGTTTATTGTGTGCTGGTTTTTGTGTACTATTTATTGTGTTCTCTGTTGTTTTCTGAGTACTGTTTATTGTATTTTGGTTTCTGAGTACTATTTAATGTGTGTTGGTTGCTGATTACTGTTTAATGTGTGCAGGTTTCTGAGTACTGTTTATTGTGTGCTGGCTTCTTTCTATCTCTTAGTTTGTGCTGGTTTGTGAGTACTATTTATCGTGTGCTAGTTTCTGAGTACTGTTTATTGTGGCTGGTTTTTGAGTACTGTTTAATATGTGCTGATTTCTGAATACTGTTTATCGTTTTTTTGTTTTCTGAGTACTGTTTATGGTGTGCTGGTTTTTGAGTACTTTTCATTGTGTTTTATGTGTTGTTTTCTGAGTACTAGTTATTGTATGCATGTTTCTGAATACTATTTATCGTGTGCTGGTTGTGAGTACTGTTTATTGTGGTTGGTTTCTGAGTGCTGTTTAATATGTGCTGATTTCGAAGTACTGTTCATAGTTTTTGTTTTCTGAGTACTGTTTATTGTGTGCTGGTTTTTGTGTACTATTTATTGTCTTCTATGTGTTGTTTTCTGAGTACCGTTTATTGTATTTTGGTTTCTGAGTACTATTTAATGTGTGTTGGTTGCTGATTACTGTTTAATGTGTGCTGGTTGCTGAGTACTGTTTATTGTGTACTGGCTTCTTTGTACCTCTTAGTTTGTGCTGGTTTCTGAGTACTATTTATCGTGTGCTGGTTTCTGAGTACTGTTTATTGTGGCTGGTGTCTGAGTGCTGTTTAATATTTGCTGATTTCTGAGTACTGTTTATAGTTTTTTGTTTTCTGAGTTCTGTTTATTGTGTGCTGGTTTTTGTGTACTATTTATTGTGTTCTCTGTTGTTTTCTGAGTAGTGTTTATTGTATTTTGGTTTCTGAGTACTATTTAATGTGTGTTGGTTGCTGATTACTGTTTAATGTGTGCTGGTTTCTGAGTAATGTTTATTGTGTGCTGGTTTCTTTGTACCTATGAGTTTATGCTGGTTTCTGAGTACTATTTATCGTGTGCTGGTTTCTGAGTACTTTTTATTGTGGCTGGTTTCTGAGTACTGTTTAATATGTTCTTATATTTGAATACTGTTTATCGTTTTTTGTTTTCTGAATACTGTTTACGGTGTGCTTGTTTTTGAGTACTATTTATTGTCTTCTATGTGTTGGTTTCTGAGTACTGTTTATTATGTGCTGGCTTCTTAGTACCTCTTAGTTTGTGCTGGTTTCTGAGTACTTTTATTGTTGTGTTGTTTTCTGAGTATTGTTTATTGTATTTTGGTATCTGAGTACTACTATTTAATATGTGTTGGTCGCTGATTACTGTTTAATGTATGTTGGATTCTGAGTACTGTTTATTGTGGGTAATTTCTGAGTGCTGTTTAATATTTGCTGATTTCTGAGTACTGTTTATAATTTTTTGTTTTCTGAGTACTGTTTATTGTGTGCTGGTTTTTGAGTACTATTTATTGTGTTCTGTGTTGTTTTCTGAGTACTGTTTATTGCATTTTGGTTTCTGAGTACTATTTAATGTGTGTTGGTTGCTGATTACTGTTTAATGTGTGCTGGTTGCTGAGTACTGTTTATTGTGTGCTGGCTTCTTTGTACCTCTTAGTTTGTGCTGGTTTGTGAGTACTATTTATCGTGTGCTGGTTTCTGAGTACTGTTTATTGTGGCTGGTGTCTGAGTGCTGTTTAATATTTGCTGATTTCTGAGTACTGTTTATAGTTTTTTGTTTTCTGAGTTCTATTTTTTGTGTGCTGGTTTTTGTGTACTATTTATTTTGTTCTCTTTTGTGTTCTGAGTAGTGTTTATTGTATTTTGTTTTCTCAGTACTATTTAATGTGTGTTGGTTGCTGATTACTGTTTAATGTGTTTTGGTTTAAGAGTTTATTGTGTGCTGGTTTCTTTGTACCTATGAGTTTATGCTGGTTTCTGAGTACTATTTGTCATGTGCTGGTTTCTGAGTACTTTTTATTGTGGCTGGTTTTTGAGTACTGTTTAATATGTGCTGATTTCTGAATACTGTTTATCGTTTTTTTGTTTTCTGAGTACTGTTTATGGTGTGCTGGTTTTTGAGTACTTTTCATTGTGTTCTATGTGTTGTTTTTTGAGTACTAGTTATTGTATGCATGTTTCTGAATACTATTTATCGTGTGCTGGTTGTGAGTATTGTTTATTGTGGTTGGTTTCTGAGTGCTGTTTAATATGTGCTGATTTCGGAGTACTGTTCATAGTTTTTGTTTTCTGAGTACTGTTTATTGTGTGCTGGTTTTTGTGTACTATTTATTGTCTTCTATGTGTTGTTTTCTGAGTACCGTTTATTGTATTTTGGTTTCTGAGTACTATTTAATGTGTGTTGGTTGCTGATTACTGTTTAATGTGTGCTGGTTTCTGAGTACTGTTTATTGTGTACTGGCTTCTTTGTACCTCTTAGTGTGTGCTGGTTTCTGAGTACTATTTATCCTTTGCTGGTTTCTGAGTACTTTTTATTTGTATGTACTGTTTATGGTCTTCTGGATTTTGAGTACTATTTATTGTCTTCTATGTATTGTTTTCTGGGTATTGTTTATTGTATTTTGGTATCTGAGTACTATTTGATATGTGTTGGTTGCTGATTGCTGTTTAATGTATGTTGGATTCTGAGTACTCTTTATTGTGTGGTGGCTTCTTAGCACCTCTTAGTTAGTGCTTGTTTCTGAGTACTATTTATCGTGTGATGGTTTGTGAGTACTGTTTATTGTGTCTAGTTTCTGAGTGCTGTTTAATATTTGCTGATTTCTGAGTACTGTTTATCGTTTTTTGTTTTCTGAGTTCTGTTTATTGTGTGCTGGTTTTTGTGTACTATTTATTGTGTTGTCTGTTGTTTTCTGAGTAGTGTTTATTGTATTTTGGTTTCTGAGTACTATTTAATGTGTGTTGGTTGCTGATTACTGTTTAATGTGTTTTGGTTTCTGAGTACTGTTTATTGTGTGCTGGTTTGTTTGTACCTATCAGTTTATGCTGGTTTCTGAGTACTGTTTATCGTGTGCTGGTTTCTGAGTACTTTTTATTGTGGCTGGTTTCTGAGTACTGTTTAATATGTTCTTATATTTGAATACTGTTTATCGTTTTTTGTTTTCTGAGTACTGTTTATGGTGTGCTGGTTTTTGAGTACTATTTATTGTCTTCTATGTGTTGGTTTCTGAGTACTGTTTATTATGTGCTGGCTTCTTAGTACCTCTTAGTTTGTGCTGGTTTCTGAGTACTTTTATTGTTGTGTTGTTTTCTGAGTATTGTTTATTGTATTTTGGTATCTGAGTACTACTATTTAATATGTGTTGGTCGCTGATTACTGTTTAATGTATGTTGGATTCTGAGTACTGTTTATTGTGGGTAATTTCTGAGTGCTGTTTAATATTTGCTGATTTCTAAGTACTGTTTATAATTTTTTGTTTTCTGAGTACTGTTTATTGTGTGCTGGTTTTTGTGTACTATTTATTGTGTTCTCTGTTGTTTTCTGAGTAGTGTTTATTGTATTTTGGTTTCTGAGTACTATTTAATATGTGTTGGTTGCTGATTACTGTTTAATGTGTGCAGGTTTCTGAGTACTGTTTATTGTGTGCTGGCTTCTTTCTATCTCTTAGTTTGTGCTGGTTTCTGAGTACTATTTATCGTGTGCTGGTTTCTGAGTACTTTTTATTGTGGCTGGTTTTTGAGTACTGTTTAATATGTGCTGATTTCTGAATACTGTTTATCGTTTTTTTGTTTTCTGAGTACTGTTTATGGTGTGCTGGTTTTTGAGTACTTTAAATTGTGTTTTATGTGTTGTTTTCTGAGTACTATTTATCGTGTGCTGGTTGTGAGTACTGTTTATTGTGGTTGGTTTCTGAATGCTGTTTAATATGTGCTGATTTCGGAGTAATGTTCATAGTTTTTGTTTTCTGAGTACTGTTTATTGTGTGCTGGTTTTTGTGTACTATTTATTGTCTTCTATGTGTTGTTTTCTGAGTACCGTTTATTGTATTTTGGATTCTGAGTACTATTTAATGTGTGTTGGTTGCTGATTACTGTTTAATGTGTGCAGGTTTCTGAGTACTGTTTATTGTCAGGGCCGTAAGTAGGGTTCTAAATCAGGGGAGGCAGGGGATTGGGGGCCGCCGATTGACTTTACGACTGAAAATGACACTTTTTAAATCCCAATTTATCATGTTTGTGTTTCATTTGTACTATGTAAAGAATCGTAATATGGTGTCAAAGACAAAGGTGCTTGTCTTCATTTTAAACATATATCCTATAATATAACATTTATATAATTTTATTTTCTTTTTTGCCAAAAAATCAGACGAGGCAGTTGCCTCGTCTGCCTCATCGGCAGTTACGGCCCTGATTGTGTGCTGGCTTCTTTGTACCTCTTAGTGTGTGCTGGTTTCTGAGTACTATTTATCGTGTGATGGTTTCTGAGTATTTTTTATTTGTATGTACTGTTTATGGTCTTCTGGATTTTGAGTACTATTTATTGTCTTCTATGTGTTGTTTTCTGAGTAGTGTTTATTGTATTTTCGTTCCTGAGTACTATTTAATGTGTGTTGGTTGCTGATTACTGTTTAATGTGTGCTGGTTGCTGAGTACTGTTTATTGTGTGCTGCCTTCTTTGTACCTCTTAGTTTGTGCTGGTTTCTGAGAACTATTTATCGTGTGCTGGTTTCTGAGTACTGTTTATTGTGGCTGGTGTCTGAGTGCTGTTTAATATTTGCTGATTTCTGACCACTGTTTATAGTTTTTTGTTTTCTGAGTTCTATTTTTTGTGTGCTGGTTTTTGTGTACTATTTATTTTGTTCTCTTTTGTGTTCTGAGTAGTGTTTATTGTATTTTGTTTTCTCAGTACTATTTAATGTGTGTTGGTTGCTGATTACTGTTTAATGTGTTTTGGTTTAAGAGTACTGTTTATTGTGTGCTGGCTTCTTTGTACCTATGAGTTTATGCTGGTTTCTGAGTACTATTTGTCCTGTGCTGGTTTCTGAGTACTTTTTATTGTGGCTGGTTTCTGAGTACTGTTTAATATGTGCTGATTTCTGAATACTGTTTATCGTTTTTTTGTTTTCTGAGTACTGTTTATGGTGTGCTGGTTTTTGAGTACTTTTCATTGTGTTTTATGTGTTGTTTTTTGAGTACTAGTTATTGTATGCATGTTTCTGAATACTATTTATCGTGTGCTGGTTGTGAGTACTGTTTATTGTGGTTGGTTTCTGAGTGCTGTTTAATATGTGCTGATTTCGGAGTACTGTTCATAGTTTTTGTTTTCTGAGTACTGTTTATTGTGTGCTGGTTTTTGTGTACTATTTATTGTCTTCTATGTGTTGTTTTCTGAGTACCGTTTATTGTATTTTGGTTTCTGAGTACTATTTAATGTGTGTTGGTTGCTGATTACTGTTTAATGTGTGCTGGTTTCTGAGTACTGTTTATTGTGTACTGGCTTCTTTGTACCTCTTAGTGTGTGCTGGTTTCTGAGTACTATTTATCCTTTGCTGGTTTCTGAGTACTTTTTATTTGTATGTACTGTTTATGGTCTTCTGGATTTTGAGTACTATTTATTGTCTTCTATGTATTGTCTTCTATGTATTGTTTTCTGAGTATTGTTTATTGTATTTTGGTATCTGAGTACTATTTGATATGTGTTGGTTGCTGATTGCTGTTTAATGTATGTTGGATTCTGAGTACTCTTTATTGTGTGGTGGCTTCTTAGCACCTCTTAGTTTGTGCTTGTTTCTGAGTACTATTTATCGTGTGATGGTTTGTGAGTACTGTTTATTGTGTCTAGTTTCTGAATGCTGTTTACTATTTGCTGATTTCTGAGTACTGTTTATCGTTTTTTGTTTTCTGAGTTCTGTTTATTGTGTGCTGGTTTTTGTGTACTATTTATTGTGTTGTCTGTTGTTTTCTGAGTAGTGTTTATTGTATTTTGGTTTCTGAGTACTATTTAATGTGTGTTGGTTGCTGATTACTGTTTAATGTGTGCTGGTTTCTGAGTACTGTTTATTGTGTGCTGGTTTCTTTGTACCTATCAGTTTATGCTGGTTTCTGAGTACTGTTTATCGTGTGCTGGTTTCTGAGTACTTTTTATTGTGGCTGGTTTCTGTGTACTGTTTAATGTGTTCTTATATTTGAATACTGTTTATCATTTTTTTGTTTTCTGAGTACTGTTTATGGTGTGCTGGTTTTTGAGTACTATTTATTGTCTTCTATGTGTTGGTTTCTGAGTACTGTTTATTATGTGCTGGCTTCTTAGTACCTCTTAGTTTGTGCTGGTTTCTGAGTACTTTTATTGTTGTGTTGTTTTCTGAGTATTGTTTATTGTATTTTGGTATCTGAGTACTACTATTTAATATGTGTTGGTCGCTGATTACTGTTTAATGTATGTTGGATTCTGAGTACTGTTTATTGTGGGTAATTTCTGAGTGCTGTTTAATATTTGCTGATTTCTGAGTACTGTTTATAATTTTTTGTTTTCTGAGTACTGTTTATTGTGTGCTGGTTTTTGTGTACTATTTATTGTGTTCTCTGTTGTTTTCTGAGTACTGTTTATTGTATTTTGGTTTCTGAGTACTATTTAATGTGTGTTGGTTGCTGATTACTGTTTAATGTGTGCAGGTTTCTGAGTACTGTTTATTGTGTGCTGGCTTCTTTCTATCTCTTAGTTTGTGCTGGTTTGTGAGTACTATTTATCGTGTGCTGGTTTCTGAGTACTTTTTATTGTGGCTGGTTTTTGAGTACTGTTTAATATGTGCTGATTTCTGAATACTGTTTATCGTTTTTTTGTTTTCTGAGTACTGTTTATGGTGTGCTGGTTTTTGAGTACTTTTCATTGTGTTTTATGTGTTGTTTTCTGAGTACTAGTTATTGTATGCATGTTTCTGAATACTATTTATCGTGTGCTGGTTGTGAGTACTGTTTATTGTGGTTGGTTTCTGAATGCTGTTTAATATGTGCTGATTTCGGAGTACTGTTCATAGTTTTTGTTTTCTGAGTACTGTTTATTGTGTGCTGGTTTTTGTGTACTATTTATTGTCTTCTATGTGTTGTTTTCTGAGTACCGTTTATTGTATTTTGGTTTCTGAGTACTATTTAATGTGTGTTGGTTGCTGATTACTGTTTAATGTGTGCAGGTTTCTGAGTACTGTTTATTGTGTGCTGGCTTCTTTGTACCTCTTAGTGTGTGCTGGTTTCTGAGTACTATTTATCGTGTGCTGGTTTGTGAGTACTGTTTATTGTGTCTAGTTTCTGAGTGCTGTTTAATATTTGCTGATTTCTGAGTACTGTTTATAGTTTTTTGTTTTCTGAGTACTGTTTATTGTGTGCTGGTTTTTGTGTACTATTTATTGTGTTCTCTGTTGTTTTCTGAGTAGTGTTTATTGTATTTTGGTTTCTGAGTACTATTTAATGTGTGTTGGTTGCTGATTACTGTTTAATGTGTGCTGGTTTCAGAGTACTTTTTTTTGTGGCTGGTTTCTGAGTACTGTTTAATATGTTCTTATATTTGAATACTGTTTATCGTTTTTTGTTTTCTGATTACTGTTTATGGTGTGCTGGTTTTTGACTACTATTTATTGTCTTCTATGTGTTGGTTTCTGAGTACTGTTTAATATGTGCTTGCTTCTTAGTACCTCTTAGTTTGTGCTGGTTTCTGAGTACTTTTATTGTTGTGTTGTTTTCTGAGTATTGTTTATTGTATTTTGGTATCTGAGTACTACTAATTTAATATGTGTTGGTCGCTGATTACTGTTTAATGTATGTTGGATTCTGAGTACTGTTTATTGTGGGTAATTTCTGAGTGCTGTTTAATATTTGCTGATTTCTGAGTACTGTTTATAATTTTTTGTTTTCTGAGTACTGTTTATTGTCTGCTGGTTTTTGAGTACTATTTATTGTGTTCTCTGTTGTTTTCTGAGTACTGTTTATTGCATTTTGGTTTCTGAGTACTATTTAATGTGTGTTGGTTGCTGATTACTGTTTAATGTGTGCTGGTTGCTGAGTACTGTTTATTGTGTGCTGCCTTCTTTGTACCTCTTAGTTTGTGCTGGTTTCTGAGAACTATTTATCGTGTGCTGGTTTCTGAGTACTGTTTATTGTGGCTGGTGTCTGAGTGCTGTTTAATATTTGCTGATTTCTGAGTACTGTTTATAGTTTTTTGTTTTCTGAGTTCTATTTTTTGTGTGCTGGTTTTTGTGTACTATTTATTTTGTTCTCTTTTGTGTTCTGAGTAGTGTTTATTGTATTTTGTTTTCTCAGTACTATTTAATGTGTGTTGGTTGCTGATTACTGTTTAATGTGTTTTGGTTTAAGAGTACTGTTTATTGTGTGCTGGCTTCTTTGTACCTATGAGTTTATGCTGGTTTCTGAGTACTATTTGTCCTGTGCTGGTTTCTGAGTACTTTTTATTGTGGCTGGTTTCTGAGTACTGTTTAATATGTGCTGATTTCTGAATACTGTTTATCGTTTTTTTGTTTTCTGAGTACTGTTTATGGTGTGCTGGTTTTTGAGTACTTTTCATTGTGTTTTATGTGTTGTTTTTTGAGTACTAGTTATTGTATGCATGTTTCTGAATACTATTTATCGTGTGCTGGTTGTGAGTACTGTTTATTGTGGTTGGTTTCTGAGTGCTGTTTAATATGTGCTGATTTCGGAGTACTGTTCATAGTTTTTGTTTTCTGAGTACTGTTTATTGTGTGCTGGTTTTTGTGTACTATTTATTGTCTTCTATGTGTTGTTTTCTGAGTACCGTTTATTGTATTTTGGTTTCTGAGTACTATTTAATGTGTGTTGGTTGCTGATTACTGTTTAATGTGTGCTGGTTTCTGAGTACTGTTTATTGTGTACTGGCTTCTTTGTACCTCTTAGTGTGTGCTGGTTTCTGAGTACTATTTATCCTTTGCTGGTTTCTGAGTACTTTTTATTTGTATGTACTGTTTATGGTCTTCTGGATTTTGAGTACTATTTATTGACTTCTATGTATTGTTTTCTGAGTATTGTTTATTGTATTTTGGTATCTGAGTACTATTTGATATGTGTTGGTTGCTGATTGCTGTTTAATGTATGTTGGATTCTGAGTACTCTTTATTGTGTGGTGGCTTCTTAGCACCTCTTAGTTTGTGCTTGTTTCTGAGTACTATTTATCGTGTGATGGTTTGTGAGTACTGTTTATTGTGTCTAGTTTCTGAATGCTGTTTACTATTTGCTGATTTCTGAGTACTGTTTATCGTTTTTTGTTTTCTGAGTTCTGTTTATTGTGTGCTGGTTTTTGTGTACTATTTATTGTGTTGTCTGTTGTTTTCTGAGTAGTGTTTATTGTATTTTGGTTTCTGAGTACTATTTAATGTGTGTTGGTTGCTGATTACTGTTTAATGTGTGCAGGTTTCTGAGTACTGTTTATTGTGTGCTGGTTTCTTTGTACCTATCAGTTTATGCTGGTTTCTGATTACTGTTTTTCGTGTGCTGGTTTCTGAGTACTTTTTATTGTGGCTGGTTTCTGAGTACTGTTTAATATGTTCTTATATTTGAATACTGTTTATCATTTTTTTGTTTTCTGAGTACTGTTTATGGTGTGCTGGTTTTTGAGTACTATTTATTGTCTTCTATGTGTTGGTTTCTGAGTACTGTTTATTATGTGCTGGCTTCTTAGTACCTCTTAGTTTGTGCTGGTTTCTGAGTACTTTTATTGTTGTGTTGTTTTCTGAGTATTGTTTATTGTATTTTGGTATCTGAGTACTACTATTTAATATGTGTTGGTCGCTGATTACTGTTTAATGTATGTTGGATTCTGAGTACTGTTTATTGTGGGTAATTTCTGAGTGCTGTTTAATATTTGCTGATTTCTGAGTACTGTTTATAATTTTTTGTTTTCTGAGTACTGTTTATTGTGTGCTGGTTTTTGTGTACTATTTATTGTGTTCTCTGTTGTTTTCTGAGTAGTGTTTATTGTATTTTGGTTTCTGAGTACTATTTAATGTGTGTTGGTTGCTGATTACTGTTTAATGTGTGCAGGTTTCTGAGTACTGTTTATTGTGTGCTGGCTTCTTTCTATCTCTTAGTTTGTGCTGGTTTGTGAGTACTATTTATCGTGTGCTGGTTTCTGAGTACTTTTTATTGTGGCTGGTTTTTGAGTACTGTTTAATATGTGCTGATTTCTGAATACTGTTTATCGTTTTTTTGTTTTCTGAGTACTGTTTATGGTGTGCTGGTTTTTGAGTACTTTTCATTGTGTTTTATGTGTTGTTTTCTGAGTACTAGTTATTGTATGCATGTTTCTGAATACTATTTATCGTGTGTTGGTTGTGAGTACTGTTTATTGTGGTTGGTTTCTGAATGCTGTTTAATATGTGCTGATTTCGGAGTACTGTTCATAGTTTTTGTTTTCTGAGTACTGTTTATTGTGTGCTGGTTTTTGTGTACTATTTATTGTCTTCTATGTGTTGTTTTCTGAGTACCGTTTATTGTATTTTGGTTTCTGAGTACTATTTAATGTGTGTTGGTTGCTGATTACTGTTTAATGTGTGCAGGTTTCTGAGTACTGTTTATTGTGTGCTGGCTTCTTTGTACCTCTTAGTGTGTGCTGGTTTCTGAGTACTATTTATCTTTTGCTGGTTTCTGAGTATTTTTTATTTGTATGTACTGTTTATGGTCTTCTGGATTTTGAGTACTATTTATTGTCTTCTATGTATTGTTTTCTGAGTAGTGTTTATTGTATTTTCGTTCCTGAGTACTATTTAATGTGTGTTGGTTGCTGATTACTGTTTAATGTGTGCTGGTTTCTGAGTACTGTTTATTGTGTGCTGGCTTCTTTGTACCTCTTCGTTTGTGCTGGTTTCTAAGTACTATTTATCGTGTGCTGGTTTCTGAGTACTTTTTATTGTGGCTGGTTTCTGAGTACTGTTTATTGTGTGCTGGCTTCTTTGTACCTCTTCGTTTGTGCTGGTTTCTGAGTACTATTTATCGTGTGCTGGTTTCTGAGTACTTTTTATTGTGGCTGGTTTCTGAGTACTGTTTAATATGTTCTTATATTTGAATACTGTTTATCGTTTTTTGTTTTCTGAATACTGTTTATTATGTGCTGGCTTCTTAGTACCTCTTAGTTTGTGCTGGTTTCTGAGTACTTTTATTGTTGTGTTGTTTTCTGAGTATTGTTTATTGTATTTTGGTATCTGAGTACTACTATTTAATATGTGTTGGTCGCTGATTACTGTTTAATGTATGTTGGATTCTGAGTACTGTTTATTGTGGGTAATTTCTGAGTGCTGTTTAATATTTGCTGATTTCTGAGTACTGTTTATAATTTTTTGTTTACTGAGTACTGTTTATTGTGTGCTGGTTTTTGAGTACTATTTATTGTGTTCTCTGTTGTTTTCTGAGTACTGTTTATTGCATTTTGGTTTTTGAGTACTATTTAATGTGCGTTGGTTGCTGATTACTGTTTAATGTGTGCTGGTTGCTGAGTACTGTTTATTGTGTGCTGGCTTCTTTGTACCTCTTAGTTTGTGCTGGTTTCTGAGTACTATTTATCGTGTGCTGGTTTCTGAGTACTGTTTATTGTGGCTGGTGTCTGAGTGCTGTTTAATATTTGCTGATTTCTGACTACTGTTTATAGTTTTTTGTTTTCTGAGTTCTGTTTATCGTGTGCTGGTTTTTGTGTACTATTTATTGTGTTCTCTGTTGTTTTCTGAGTAGTTTTTATTGTATTTTGGTTTCTGAGTACTATTTAATGTGTGTTGGTTGCTGATTACTGTTTAATGTGTTTTGGTTTCTGAGTACTGTTTATTGTGTGTTGGCTTCTTTGTACCTCTTAGTTTGTGCTGGTTTCTGAGTACTATTTATCGTGTGCTGGTTTCTGAGTACTTTTTATTGTGGCTGGTTTCTGAGTACTGTTTAATATGTTCTTATATTTGAATACTGTTTATCGTTTTTTGTTTTCTGAATACTGTTTACGGTGTGCTTGTTTTTGAGTACTATTTATTGTCTTCTATGTGTTGGTTTCTGAGTACTGTTTATTATGTGCTGGCTTCTTATTACCTCTTAGTTTGTGCTGGTTTCTGAGTACTTTTATTGTTGTGTTGTTTTCTGAGTATTGTTTATTGTATTTTGGTATCTGAGTACTACTATTTAATATGTGTTGGTCGCTGATTACTGTTTAATGTATGTTGGATTCTGAGTACTGTTTATTGTGGGTAATTTCTGAGTGCTGTTTAATATTTGCTGATTTCTGAGTACTGTTTATAATTTTTTGTTTTCTGAGTACTGTTTATTGTGTGCTGGTTTTTGAGTACTATTTATTGTGTTCTCTGTTGTTTTCTGAGTACTGTTTATTGCATTTTGGTTTCTGAGTACTATTTAATGTGTGTTGGTTGCTGATTACTGTTTAATGTGTGCTGGTTGCTGAGTACTGGTTATTGTGTGCTGGCTTCTTTGTACCTCTTAGTTTGTGCTGGTTTGTGAGTACTATTTATCGTGTGCTGGTTTGTGAGTACTGTTTATTGTGTCTAGTTTCTGAGTGCTGTTTAATATTTGCTGATTTCTGACTACTGTTTATAGTTTTTTGTTTTCTGAGTACTGTTTATTGTGTGCTGGTTTTTGTGTACTATTTATTGTGTTCTCTGTTGTTTTCTGAGTAGTGTTTATTGTATTTTGGTTTCTGAGTACTATTTAATGTGTGTTGGTTGCTGATTACTGTTTAATGTGTGCTGGTTTCAGAGTACTTTTTTTTGTGGCTGGTTTCTGAGTACTGTTTAATATGTTCTTATATTTGAATACTGTTTATCGTTTTTTGTTTTCTGATTACTGTTTATGGTGTGCTGGTTTTTGACTACTATTTATTGTCTTCTATGTGTTGGTTTCTGAGTACTGTTTAATATGTGCTTGCTTCTTAGTACCTCTTAGTTTGTGCTGGTTTCTGAGTACTTTTATTGTTGTATTGTTTTCTGAGTATTGTTTATTGTATTTTGGTATCTGAGTACTACTATTTAATATGTGTTGGTCGCTGATTACTGTTTAATGTATGTTGGATTCTGAGTACTGTTTATTGTGGGTAATTTCTGAGTGCTGTTTAATATTTGCTGATTTCTGAGTACTGTTTATAATTTTTTGTTTTCTGAGTACTGTTTATTGTCTGCTGGTTTTTGAGTACTATTTATTGTGTTCTCTGTTGTTTTCTGAGTACTGTTTATTGCATTTTGGTTTCTGAGTACTATTTAATGTGTGTTGGTTGCTGATTACTGTTTAATGTGTGCTGGTTGCTGAGTACTGTTTATTGTGTGCTGCCTTCTTTGTACCTCTTAGTTTGTGCTGGTTTCTGAGAACTATTTATCGTGTGCTGGTTTCTGAGTACTGTTTATTGTGGCTGGTGTCTGAGTGCTGTTTAATATTTGCTGATTTCTGAGTACTGTTTATAGTTTTTTGTTTTCTGAGTTCTATTTTTTGTGTGCTGGTTTTTGTGTACTATTTATTTTGTTCTCTTTTGTGTTCTGAGTAGTGTTTATTGTATTTTGTTTTCTCAGTACTATTTAATGTGTGTTGGTTGCTGATTACTGTTTAATGTGTTTTGGTTTAAGAGTACTGTTTATTGTGTGCTGGCTTCTTTGTACCTATGAGTTTATGCTGGTTTCTGAGTACTATTTGTCCTGTGCTGGTTTCTGAGTACTTTTTATTGTGGCTGGTTTCTGAGTACTGTTTAATATGTGCTGATTTCTGAATACTGTTTATCGTTTTTTTGTTTTCTGAGTACTGTTTATGGTGTGCTGGTTTTTGAGTACTTTTCATTGTGTTTTATGTGTTGTTTTTTGAGTACTAGTTATTGTATGCATGTTTCTGAATACTATTTATCGTGTGCTGGTTGTGAGTACTGTTTATTGTGGTTGGTTTCTGAGTGCTGTTTAATATGTGCTGATTTCGGAGTACTGTTCATAGTTTTTGTTTTCTGAGTACTGTTTATTGTGTGCTGGTTTTTGTGTACTATTTATTGTCTTCTATGTGTTGTTTTCTGAGTACCGTTTATTGTATTTTGGTTTCTGAGTACTATTTAATGTGTGTTGGTTGCTGATTACTGTTTAATGTGTGCTGGTTTCTGAGTACTGTTTATTGTGTACTGGCTTCTTTGTACCTCTTAGTGTGTGCTGGTTTCTGAGTACTATTTATCCTTTGCTGGTTTCTGAGTACTTTTTATTTGTATGTACTGTTTATGGTCTTCTGGATTTTGAGTACTATTTATTGTCTTCTATGTATTGTTTTCTGAGTATTGTTTATTGTATTTTGGTATCTGAGTACTATTTGATATGTGTTGGTTGCTGATTGCTGTTTAATGTATGTTGGATTCTGAGTACTCTTTATTGTGTGGTGGCTTCTTAGCACCTCTTAGTTTGTGCTTGTTTCTGAGTACTATTTATCGTGTGATGGTTTGTGAGTACTGTTTATTGTGTCTAGTTTCTGAATGCTGTTTACTATTTGCTGATTTCTGAGTACTGTTTATCGTTTTTTGTTTTCTGAGTTCTGTTTATTGTGTGCTGGTTTTTGTGTACTATTTATTGTGTTGTCTGTTGTTTTCTGAGTAGTGTTTATTGTATTTTGGTTTCTGAGTACTATTTAATGTGTGTTGGTTGCTGATTACTGTTTAATGTGTGCAGGTTTCTGAGTACTGTTTATTGTGTGCTGGTTTCTTTGTACCTATCAGTTTATGCTGGTTTCTGATTACTGTTTTTCGTGTGCTGGTTTCTGAGTACTTTTTATTGTGGCTGGTTTCTGAGTACTGTTTAATATGTTCTTATATTTGAATACTGTTTATCATTTTTTTGTTTTCTGAGTACTGTTTATGGTGTGCTGGTTTTTGAGTACTATTTATTGTCTTCTATGTGTTGGTTTCTGAGTACTGTTTATTATGTGCTGGCTTCTTAGTACCTCTTAGTTTGTGCTGGTTTCTGAGTACTTTTATTGTTGTGTTGTTTTCTGAGTATTGTTTATTGTATTTTGGTATCTGAGTACTACTATTTAATATGTGTTGGTCGCTGATTACTGTTTAATGTATGTTGGATTCTGAGTACTGTTTATTGTGGGTAATTTCTGAGTGCTGTTTAATATTTGCTGATTTCTGAGTACTGTTTATAATTTTTTGTTTTCTGAGTACTGTTTATTGTGTGCTGGTTTTTGTGTACTATTTATTGTGTTCTCTGTTGTTTTCTGAGTAGTGTTTATTGTATTTTGGTTTCTGAGTACTATTTAATGTGTGTTGGTTGCTGATTACTGTTTAATGTGTGCAGGTTTCTGAGTACTGTTTATTGTGTGCTGGCTTCTTTCTATCTCTTAGTTTGTGCTGGTTTGTGAGTACTATTTATCGTGTGCTGGTTTCTGAGTACTTTTTATTGTGGCTGGTTTTTGAGTACTGTTTAATATGTGCTGATTTCTGAATACTGTTTATCGTTTTTTTGTTTTCTGAGTACTGTTTATGGTGTGCTGGTTTTTGAGTACTTTTCATTGTGTTTTATGTGTTGTTTTCTGAGTACTAGTTATTGTATGCATGTTTCTGAATACTATTTATCGTGTGCTGGTTGTGAGTACTGTTTATTGTGGTTGGTTTCTGAATGCTGTTTGATATGTGCTGATTTCGGAGTACTGTTCATAGTTTTTGTTTTCTGAGTACTGTTTATTGTGTGCTGGTTTTTGTGTACTATTTATTGTCTTCTATGTGTTGTTTTCTGAGTACCGTTTATTGTATTTTGGTTTCTGAGTACTATTTAATGTGTGTTGGTTGCTGATTACTGTTTAATGTGTGCAGGTTTCTGAGTACTGTTTATTGTGTGCTGGCTTCTTTGTACCTCTTAGTGTGTGCTGGTTTCTGAGTACTATTTATCTTTTGCTGGTTTCTGAGTATTTTTTATTTGTATGTACTGTTTATGGTCTTCTGGATTTTGAGTACTATTTATTGTCTTCTATGTATTGTTTTCTGAGTAGTGTTTATTGTATTTTCGTTCCTGAGTACTATTTAATGTGTGTTGGTTGCTGATTACTGTTTAATGTGTGCTGGTTTCTGAGTACTGTTTATTGTGTGCTGGCTTCTTTGTACCTCTTCGTTTGTGCTGGTTTCTAAGTACTATTTATCGTGTGCTGGTTTCTGAGTACTTTTTATTGTGGCTGGTTTCTGAGTACTGTTTATTGTGTGCTGGCTTCTTTGTACCTCTTCGTTTGTGCTGGTTTCTGAGTACTATTTATCGTGTGCTGGTTTCTGAGTACTTTTTATTGTGGCTGGTTTCTGAGTACTGTTTAATATGTTCTTATATTTGAATACTGTTTATCGTTTTTTGTTTTCTGAATACTGTTTATTATGTGCTGGCTTCTTAGTACCTCTTAGATTGTGCTGGTTTCTGAGTACTTTTATTGTTGTGTTGTTTTCTGAGTATTGTTTATTGTATTTTGGTATCTGAGTACTACTATTTAATATGTGTTGGTCGCTGATTACTGTTTAATGTATGTTGGATTCTGAGTACTGTTTATTGTGGGTAATTTCTGAGTGCTGTTTAATATTTGCTGATTTCTGAGTACTGTTTATAATTTTTTGTTTACTGAGTACTGTTTATTGTGTGCTGGTTTTTGAGTACTATTTATTGTGTTCTCTGTTGTTTTCTGAGTACTGTTTATTGCATTTTGGTTTTTGAGTACTATTTAATGTGCGTTGGTTGCTGATTACTGTTTAATGTGTGCTGGTTGCTGAGTACTGTTTATTGTGTGCTGGCTTCTTTGTACCTCTTAGTTTGTGCTGGTTTCTGAGTACTATTTATCGTGTGCTGGTTTCTGAGTACTGTTTATTGTGGCTGGTGTCTGAGTGCTGTTTAATATTTGCTGATTTCTGACTACTGTTTATAGTTTTTTGTTTTCTGAGTTCTGTTTATCGTGTGCTGGTTTTTGTGTACTATTTATTGTGTTCTCTGTTGTTTTCTGAGTAGTTTTTATTGTATTTTGGTTTCTGAGTACTATTTAATGTGTGTTGGTTGCTGATTACTGTTTAATGTGTTTTGGTTTCTGAGTACTGTTTATTGTGTGTTGGCTTCTTTGTACCTCTTAGTTTGTGCTGGTTTCTGAGTACTATTTATCGTGTGCTGGTTTCTGAGTACTTTTTATTGTGGCTGGTTTCTGAGTACTGTTTAATATGTTCTTATATTTGAATACTGTTTATCGTTTTTTGTTTTCTGAATACTGTTTATTATGTGCTGGCTTCTTAGTACCTCTTAGTTTGTGCTGGTTTCTGAGTACTTTTATTGTTGTGTTGTTTTCTGAGTATTGTTTATTGTATTTTGGTATCTGAGTACTACTATTTAATATGTGTTGGTCGCTGATTACTGTTTAATGTATGTTGGATTCTGAGTACTGTTTATTGTGGGTAATTTCTGAGTGCTGTTTAATATTTGCTGATTTCTGAGTACTGTTTATAATTTTTTGTTTTCTGAGTACTGTTTATTGTGTGCTGGTTTTTGAGTACTATTTATTGTGTTCTCTGTTGTTTTCTGAGTACTGTTTATTGCATTTTGGTTTCTGAGTACTATTTAATGTGTGTTGGTTGCTGATTACTGTTTAATGTGTGCTGGTTGCTGAGTACTGGTTATTGTGTGCTGGCTTCTTTGTACCTCTTAGTTTGTGCTGGTTTGTGAGTACTATTTATCGTGTGCTGGTTTGTGAGTACTGTTTATTGTGTCTAGTTTCTGAGTGCTGTTTAATATTTGCTGATTTCTGAGTACTGTTTATAGTTTTTTGTTTTCTGAGTACTGTTTATTGTGTGCTGGTTTTTGTGTACTATTTATTGTGTTCTCTGTTGTTTTCTGAGTAGTGTTTATTGTATTTTGGTTTCTGAGTACTATTTAATGTGTGTTGGTTGCTGATTACTGTTTAATGTGTGCAGGTTTCTGAGTACTGTTTATTGTGTGCTGGCTTCTTTCTATCTCTTAGTTTGTGCTGGTTTGTGAGTACTATTTATCGTGTGCTGGTTTCTGAGTACTTTTTATTGTGGCTGGTTTTTGAGTACTGTTTAATATGTGCTGATTTCTGAATACTGTTTATCGTTTTTTTGTTTTCTGAGTACTGTTTATGGTGTGCTGGTTTTTGAGTACTTTTCATTGTGTTTTATGTGTTGTTTTCTGAGTACTAGTTATTGTATGCATGTTTCTGAATACTATTTATCGTGTGCTGGTTGTGAGTACTGTTTATTGTGGTTGGTTTCTGAATGCTGTTTAATATGTGCTGATTTCGGAGTACTGTTCATAGTTTTTGTTTTCTGAGTACTGTTTATTGTGTGCTGGTTTTTGTGTACTATTTATTGTCTTCTATGTGTTGTTTTCTGAGTACCGTTTATTGTATTTTGGTTTCTGAGTACTATTTAATGTGTGTTGGTTGCTGATTACTGTTTAATGTGTGCAGGTTTCTGAGTACTGTTTATTGTGTGCTGGCTTCTTTGTACCTCTTAGTGTGTGCTGGTTTCTGAGTACTATTTATCTTTTGCTGGTTTCTGAGTATTTTTTATTTGTATGTACTGTTTATGGTCTTCTGGATTTTGAGTACTATTTATTGTCTTCTATGTATTGTTTTCTGAGTAGTGTTTATTGTATTTTCGTTCCTGAGTACTATTTAATGTGTGTTGGTTGCTGATTACTGTTTAATGTGTGCTGGTTTCTGAGTACTGTTTATTGTGTGCTGGCTTCTTTGTACCTCTTCGTTTGTGCTGGTTTCTAAGTACTATTTATCGTGTGCTTGTTTCTGAGTACTTTTTATTGTGGCTGGTTTCTGAGTACTGTTTATTGTGTGCTGGCTTCTTTGTACCTCTTCGTTTGTGCTGGTTTCTGAGTACTATTTATCGTGTGCTGGTTTCTGAGTACTTTTTATTGTGGCTGGTTTCTGAGTACTGTTTAATATGTTCTTATATTTGAATACTGTTTATCGTTTTTTGTTTTCTGAATACTGTTTATTATGTGCTGGCTTCTTAGTACCTCTTAGTTTGTGCTGGTTTCTGAGTACTTTTATTGTTGTGTTGTTTTCTGAGTATTGTTTATTGTATTTTGGTATCTGAGTACTACTATTTAATATGTGTTGGTCGCTGATTACTGTTTAATGTATGTTGGATTCTGAGTACTGTTTATTGTGGGTAATTTCTGAGTGCTGTTTAATATTTGCTGATTTCTGAGTACTGTTTATAATTTTTTGTTTACTGAGTACTGTTTATTGTGTGCTGGTTTTTGAGTACTATTTATTGTGTTCTCTGTTGTTTTCTGAGTACTGTTTATTGCATTTTGGTTTTTGAGTACTATTTAATGTGCGTTGGTTGCTGATTACTGTTTAATGTGTGCTGGTTGCTGAGTACTGTTTATTGTGTGCTGGCTTCTTTGTACCTCTTAGTTTGTGCTGGTTTCTGAGTACTATTTATCGTGTGCTGGTTTCTGAGTACTGTTTATTGTGGCTGGTGTCTGAGTGCTGTTTAATATTTGCTGATTTCTGACTACTGTTTATAGTTTTTTGTTTTCTGAGTTCTGTTTATCGTGTGCTGGTTTTTGTGTACTATTTATTGTGTTCTCTGTTGTTTTCTGAGTAGTTTTTATTGTATTTTGGTTTCTGAGTACTATTTAATGTGTGTTGGTTGCTGATTACTGTTTAATGTGTTTTGGTTTCTGAGTACTGTTTATTGTGTGTTGGCTTCTTTGTACCTCTTAGTGTGTGCTGGTTTCTGAGTACTATTTATCGTGTGCTGGTTTCTGAGTACTTTTTATTGTGGCTGGTTTCTGAGTACTGTTTAATATGTTCTTATATTTGAATACTGTTTATCGTTTTTTGTTTTCTGAATACTGTTTACGGTGTGCTTGTTTTTGAGTACTATTTATTGTCTTCTATGTGTTGGTTTCTGAGTACTGTTTATTATGTGCTGGCTTCTTATTACCTCTTAGTTTGTGCTGGTTTCTGAGTACTTTTATTGTTGTGTTGTTTTCTGAGTATTGTTTATTGTATTTTGGTATCTGAGTACTACTATTTAATATGTGTTGGTCGCTGATTACTGTTTAATGTATGTTGGATTCTGAGTACTGTTTATTGTGGGTAATTTCTGAGTGCTGTTTAATATTTGCTGATTTCTGAGTACTGTTTATAATTTTTTGTTTTCTGAGTACTGTTTATTGTGTGCTGGTTTTTGAGTACTATTTATTGTGTTCTCTGTTGTTTTCTGAGTACTGTTTATTGCATTTTGGTTTCTGAGTACTATTTAATGTGTGTTGGTTGCTGATTACTGTTTAATGTGTGCTGGTTGCTGAGTACTGGTTATTGTGTGCTGGCTTCTTTGTACCTCTTAGTTTGTGCTGGTTTGTGAGTACTATTTATCGTGTGCTGGTTTGTGAGTACTGTTTATTGTGTCTAGTTTCTGAGTGCTGTTTAATATTTGCTGATTTCTGAGTACTGTTTATAGTTTTTTGTTTTCTGAGTACTGTTTATTGTGTGCTGGTTTTTGTGTACTATTTATTGTGTTCTCTGTTGTTTTCTGAGTAGTGTTTATTGTATTTTGGTTTCTGAGTACTATTTAATGTGTGTTGGTTGCTGATTACTGTTTAATGTGTGCTGGTTTCAGAGTACTTTTTTTTGTGGCTGGTTTCTGAGTACTGTTTAATATGTTCTTATATTTGAATACTGTTTATCGTTTTTTGTTTTCTGATTACTGTTTATGGTGTGCTGGTTTTTGACTACTATTTATTGTCTTCTATGTGTTGGTTTCTGAGTACTGTTTAATATGTGCTGGCTTCTTAGTACCTCTTAGTTTGTGCTGGTTTCTGAGTACTTTTATTGTTGTGTTGTTTTCTGAGTATTGTTTATTGTATTTTGGTATCTGAGTACTACTATTTAATATGTGTTGGTCGCTGATTACTGTTTAATGTATGTTGGATTCTGAGTACTGTTTATTGTGGGTAATTTCTGAGTGCTGTTTAATATTTGCTGATTTCTGAGTACTGTTTATAATTTTTTGTTTTCTGAGTACTGTTTATTGTCTGCTGGTTTTTGAGTACTATTTATTGTGTTCTCTGTTGTTTTCTGAGTACTGTTTATTGCATTTTGGTTTCTGAGTACTATTTAATGTGTGTTGGTTGCTGATTACTGTTTAATGTGTGCAGGTTTCTGAGTACTGTTTATTGTGTGCTGGCTTCTTTGTACCTCTTAGTGTGTGCTGGTTTCTGAGTACTATTTATCTTTTGCTGGTTTCTGAGTATTTTTTATTTGTATGTACTGTTTATGGTCTTCTGGATTTTGAGTACTATTTATTGTCTTCTATGTATTGTTTTCTGAGTAGTGTTTATTGTATTTTCGTTCCTGAGTACTATTTAATGTGTGTTGGTTGCTGATTACTGTTTAATGTGTGCTGGTTTCTGAGTACTGTTTATTGTGTGCTGGCTTCTTTGTACCTCTTCGTTTGTGCTGGTTTCTAAGTACTATTTATCGTGTGCTGGTTTCTGAGTACTTTTTATTGTGGCTGGTTTCTGAGTACTGTTTATTGTGTGCTGGCTTCTTTGTACCTCTTCGTTTGTGCTGGTTTCTGAGTACTATTTATCGTGTGCTGGTTTCTGAGTACTTTTTATTGTGGCTGGTTTCTGAGTACTGTTTAATATGTTCTTATATTTGAATACTGTTTATCGTTTTTTGTTTTCTGAATACTGTTTATTATGTGCTGGCTTCTTAGTACCTCTTAGTTTGTGCTGGTTTCTGAGTACTTTTATTGTTGTGTTGTTTTCTGAGTATTGTTTATTGTATTTTGGTATCTGAGTACTACTATTTAATATGTGTTGGTCGCTGATTACTGTTTAATGTATGTTGGATTCTGAGTACTGTTTATTGTGGGTAATTTCTGAGTGCTGTTTAATATTTGCTGATTTCTGAGTACTGTTTATAATTTTTTGTTTACTGAGTACTGTTTATTGTGTGCTGGTTTTTGAGTACTATTTATTGTGTTCTCTGTTGTTTTCTGAGTACTGTTTATTGCATTTTGGTTTTTGAGTACTATTTAATGTGCGTTGGTTGCTGATTACTGTTTAATGTGTGCTGGTTGCTGAGTACTGTTTATTGTGTGCTGGCTTCTTTGTACCTCTTAGTTTGTGCTGGTTTCTGAGTACTATTTATCGTGTGCTGGTTTCTGAGTACTGTTTATTGTGGCTGGTGTCTGAGTGCTGTTTAATATTTGCTGATTTCTGACTACTGTTTATAGTTTTTTGTTTTCTGAGTTCTGTTTATCGTGTGCTGGTTTTTGTGTACTATTTATTGTGTTCTCTGTTGTTTTCTGAGTAGTTTTTATTGTATTTTGGTTTCTGAGTACTATTTAATGTGTGTTGGTTGCTGATTACTGTTTAATGTGTTTTGGTTTCTGAGTACTGTTTATTGTGTGTTGGCTTCTTTGTACCTCTTAGTTTGTGCTGGTTTCTGAGTACTATTTATCGTGTGCTGGTTTCTGAGTACTTTTTATTGTGGCTGGTTTCTGAGTACTGTTTAATATGTTCTTATATTTGAATACTGTTTATCGTTTTTTGTTTTCTGAATACTGTTTATTATGTGCTGGCTTCTTAGTACCTCTTAGTTTGTGCTGGTTTCTGAGTACTTTTATTGTTGTGTTGTTTTCTGAGTATTGTTTATTGTATTTTGGTATCTGAGTACTACTATTTAATATGTGTTGGTCGCTGATTACTGTTTAATGTATGTTGGATTCTGAGTACTGTTTATTGTGGGTAATTTCTGAGTGCTGTTTAATATTTGCTGATTTCTGAGTACTGTTTATAATTTTTTGTTTTCTGAGTACTGTTTATTGTGTGCTGGTTTTTGAGTACTATTTATTGTGTTCTCTGTTGTTTTCTGAGTACTGTTTATTGCATTTTGGTTTCTGAGTACTATTTAATGTGTGTTGGTTGCTGATTACTGTTTAATGTGTGCTGGTTGCTGAGTACTGGTTATTGTGTGCTGGCTTCTTTGTACCTCTTAGTTTGTGCTGGTTTGTGAGTACTATTTATCGTGTGCTGGTTTGTGAGTACTGTTTATTGTGTCTAGTTTCTGAGTGCTGTTTAATATTTGCTGATTTCTGAGTACTGTTTATAGTTTTTTGTTTTCTGAGTACTGTTTATTGTGTGCTGGTTTTTGTGTACTATTTATTGTGTTCTCTGTTGTTTTCTGAGTAGTGTTTATTGTATTTTGGTTTCTGAGTACTATTTAATGTGTGTTGGTTGCTGATTACTGTTTAATGTGTGCAGGTTTCTGAGTACTGTTTATTGTGTGCTGGCTTCTTTCTATCTCTTAGTTTGTGCTGGTTTGTGAGTACTATTTATCGTGTGCTGGTTTCTGAGTACTTTTTATTGTGGCTGGTTTTTGAGTACTGTTTAATATGTGCTGATTTCTGAATACTGTTTATCGTTTTTTTGTTTTCTGAGTACTGTTTATGGTGTGCTGGTTTTTGAGTACTTTTCATTGTGTTTTATGTGTTGTTTTCTGAGTACTAGTTATTGTATGCATGTTTCTGAATACTATTTATCGTGTGCTGGTTGTGAGTACTGTTTATTGTGGTTGGTTTCTGAATGCTGTTTAATATGTGCTGATTTCGGAGTACTGTTCATAGTTTTTGTTTTCTGAGTACTGTTTATTGTGTGCTGGTTTTTGTGTACTATTTATTGTCTTCTATGTGTTGTTTTCTGAGTACCGTTTATTGTATTTTGGTTTCTGAGTACTATTTAATGTGTGTTGGTTGCTGATTACTGTTTAATGTGTGCAGGTTTCTGAGTACTGTTTATTGTGTGCTGGCTTCTTTGTACCTCTTAGTGTGTGCTGGTTTCTGAGTACTATTTATCTTTTGCTGGTTTCTGAGTATTTTTTATTTGTATGTACTGTTTATGGTCTTCTGGATTTTGAGTACTATTTATTGTCTTCTATGTATTGTTTTCTGAGTAGTGTTTATTGTATTTTCGTTCCTGAGTACTATTTAATGTGTGTTGGTTGCTGATTACTGTTTAATGTGTGCTGGTTTCTGAGTACTGTTTATTGTGTGCTGGCTTCTTTGTACCTCTTCGTTTGTGCTGGTTTCTAAGTACTATTTATCGTGTGCTTGTTTCTGAGTACTTTTTATTGTGGCTGGTTTCTGAGTACTGTTTATTGTGTGCTGGCTTCTTTGTACCTCTTCGTTTGTGCTGGTTTCTGAGTACTATTTATCGTGTGCTGGTTTCTGAGTACTTTTTATTGTGGCTGGTTTCTGAGTACTGTTTAATATGTTCTTATATTTGAATACTGTTTATCGTTTTTTGTTTTCTGAATACTGTTTATTATGTGCTGGCTTCTTAGTACCTCTTAGTTTGTGCTGGTTTCTGAGTACTTTTATTGTTGTGTTGTTTTCTGAGTATTGTTTATTGTATTTTGGTATCTGAGTACTACTATTTAATATGTGTTGGTCGCTGATTACTGTTTAATGTATGTTGGATTCTGAGTACTGTTTATTGTGGGTAATTTCTGAGTGCTGTTTAATATTTGCTGATTTCTGAGTACTGTTTATAATTTTTTGTTTACTGAGTACTGTTTATTGTGTGCTGGTTTTTGAGTACTATTTATTGTGTTCTCTGTTGTTTTCTGAGTACTGTTTATTGCATTTTGGTTTTTGAGTACTATTTAATGTGCGTTGGTTGCTGATTACTGTTTAATGTGTGCTGGTTGCTGAGTACTGTTTATTGTGTGCTGGCTTCTTTGTACCTCTTAGTTTGTGCTGGTTTCTGAGTACTATTTATCGTGTGCTGGTTTCTGAGTACTGTTTATTGTGGCTGGTGTCTGAGTGCTGTTTAATATTTGCTGATTTCTGACTACTGTTTATAGTTTTTTGTTTTCTGAGTTCTGTTTATCGTGTGCTGGTTTTTGTGTACTATTTATTGTGTTCTCTGTTGTTTTCTGAGTAGTTTTTATTGTATTTTGGTTTCTGAGTACTATTTAATGTGTGTTGGTTGCTGATTACTGTTTAATGTGTTTTGGTTTCTGAGTACTGTTTATTGTGTGTTGGCTTCTTTGTACCTCTTAGTGTGTGCTGGTTTCTGAGTACTATTTATCGTGTGCTGGTTTCTGAGTACTTTTTATTGTGGCTGGTTTCTGAGTACTGTTTAATATGTTCTTATATTTGAATACTGTTTATCGTTTTTTGTTTTCTGAATACTGTTTACGGTGTGCTTGTTTTTGAGTACTATTTATTGTCTTCTATGTGTTGGTTTCTGAGTACTGTTTATTATGTGCTGGCTTCTTATTACCTCTTAGTTTGTGCTGGTTTCTGAGTACTTTTATTGTTGTGTTGTTTTCTGAGTATTGTTTATTGTATTTTGGTATCTGAGTACTACTATTTAATATGTGTTGGTCGCTGATTACTGTTTAATGTATGTTGGATTCTGAGTACTGTTTATTGTGGGTAATTTCTGAGTGCTGTTTAATATTTGCTGATTTCTGAGTACTGTTTATAATTTTTTGTTTTCTGAGTACTGTTTATTGTGTGCTGGTTTTTGAGTACTATTTATTGTGTTCTCTGTTGTTTTCTGAGTACTGTTTATTGCATTTTGGTTTCTGAGTACTATTTAATGTGTGTTGGTTGCTGATTACTGTTTAATGTGTGCTGGTTGCTGAGTACTGGTTATTGTGTGCTGGCTTCTTTGTACCTCTTAGTTTGTGCTGGTTTGTGAGTACTATTTATCGTGTGCTGGTTTGTGAGTACTGTTTATTGTGTCTAGTTTCTGAGTGCTGTTTAATATTTGCTGATTTCTGAGTACTGTTTATAGTTTTTTGTTTTCTGAGTACTGTTTATTGTGTGCTGGTTTTTGTGTACTATTTATTGTGTTCTCTGTTGTTTTCTGAGTAGTGTTTATTGTATTTTGGTTTCTGAGTACTATTTAATGTGTGTTGGTTGCTGATTACTGTTTAATGTGTGCTGGTTTCAGAGTACTTTTTTTTGTGGCTGGTTTCTGAGTACTGTTTAATATGTTCTTATATTTGAATACTGTTTATCGTTTTTTGTTTTCTGATTACTGTTTATGGTGTGCTGGTTTTTGACTACTATTTATTGTCTTCTATGTGTTGGTTTCTGAGTACTGTTTAATATGTGCTGGCTTCTTAGTACCTCTTAGTTTGTGCTGGTTTCTGAGTACTTTTATTGTTGTGTTGTTTTCTGAGTATTGTTTATTGTATTTTGGTATCTGAGTACTACTATTTAATATGTGTTGGTCGCTGATTACTGTTTAATGTATGTTGGATTCTGAGTACTGTTTATTGTGGGTAATTTCTGAGTGCTGTTTAATATTTGCTGATTTCTGAGTACTGTTTATAATTTTTTGTTTTCTGAGTACTGTTTATTGTCTGCTGGTTTTTGAGTACTATTTATTGTGTTCTCTGTTGTTTTCTGAGTACTGTTTATTGCATTTTGGTTTCTGAGTACTATTTAATGTGTGTTGGTTGCTGATTACTGTTTAATGTGTGCTGGTTGCTGAGTACTGTTTATTGTGTGCTGCCTTCTTTGTACCTCTTAGTTTGTGCTGGTTTCTGAGAACTATTTATCGTGTGCTGGTTTCTGAGTACTGTTTATTGTGGCTGGTGTCTGAGTGCTGTTTAATATTTGCTGATTTCTGACTACTGTTTATAGTTTTTTGTTTTCTGAGTTCTATTTTTTGTGTGCTGGTTTTTGTGTACTATTTATTTTGTTCTCTTTTGTGTTCTGAGTAGTGTTTATTGTATTTTGTTTTCTCAGTACTATTTAATGTGTGTTGGTTGCTGATTACTGTTTAATGTGTTTTGGTTTAAGAGTACTGTTTATTGTGTGCTGGCTTCTTTGTACCTATGAGTTTATGCTGGTTTCTGAGTACTATTTGTCCTGTGCTGGTTTCTGAGTACTTTTTATTGTGGCTGGTTTCTGAGTACTGTTTAATATGTGCTGATTTCTGAATACTGTTTATCGTTTTTTTGTTTTCTGAGTACTGTTTATGGTGTGCTGGTGTTTGAGTACTTTTCATTGTGTTTTATGTGTTGTTTTTTGAGTACTAGTTATTGTATGCATGTTTCTGAATACTATTTATCGTGTGCTGGTTGTGAGTACTGTTTATTGTGGTTGGTTTCTGAGTGCTGTTTAATATGTGCTGATTTCGGAGTACTGTTCATAGTTTTTGTTTTCTGAGTACTGTTTATTGTGTGCTGGTTTTTGTGTACTATTTATTGTCTTCTATGTGTTGTTTTCTGAGTACCGTTTATTGTATTTTGGTTTCTGAGTACTATTTAATGTGTGTTGGTTGCTGATTACTGTTTAATGTGTGCTGGTTTCTGAGTACTGTTTATTGTGTACTGGCTTCTTTGTACCTCTTAGTGTGTGCTGGTTTGTGAGTACTATTTATCCTTTGCTGGTTTCTGAGTACTTTTTATTTGTATGTACTGTTTATGGTCTTCTGGATTTTGAGTACTATTTATTGTCTTCTATGTATTGTTTTCTGAGTATTGTTTATTGTATTTTGGTATCTGAGTACTATTTGATATGTGTTGGTTGCTGATTGCTGTTTAATGTATGTTGGATTCTGAGTACTCTTTATTGTGTGGTGGCTTCTTAGCACCTCTTAGTTTGTGCTTGTTTCTGAGTACTATTTATCGTGTGATGGTTTGTGAGTACTGTTTATTGTGTCTAGTTTCTGAATGCTGTTTACTATTTGCTGATTTCTGAGTACTGTTTATCGTTTTTTGTTTTCTGAGTTCTGTTTATTGTGTGCTGGTTTTTGTGTACTATTTATTGTGTTGTCTGTTGTTTTCTGAGTAGTGTTTATTGTATTTTGGTTTCTGAGTACTATTTAATGTGTGTTGGTTGCTGATTACTGTTTAATGTGTGCAGGTTTCTGAGTACTGTTTATTGTGTGCTGGTTTCTTTGTACCTATCAGTTTATGCTGGTTTCTGATTACTGTTTTTCGTGTGCTGGTTTCTGAGTACTTTTTATTGTGGCTGGTTTCTGAGTACTGTTTAATATGTTCTTATATTTGAATACTGTTTATCATTTTTTTGTTTTCTGAGTACTGTTTATGGTGTGCTGGTTTTTGAGTACTATTTATTGTCTTCTATGTGTTGGTTTCTGAGTACTGTTTATTATGTGCTGGCTTCTTAGTACCTCTTAGTTTGTGCTGGTTTCTGAGTACTTTTATTGTTGTGTTGTTTTCTGAGTATTGTTTATTGTATTTTGGTATCTGAGTACTACTATTTAATATGTGTTGGTCGCTGATTACTGTTTAATGTATGTTGGATTCTGAGTACTGTTTATTGTGGGTAATTTCTGAGTGCTGTTTAATATTTGCTGATTTCTGAGTACTGTTTATAATTTTTTGTTTTCTGAGTACTGTTTATTGTGTGCTGGTTTTTGTGTACTATTTATTGTGTTCTCTGTTGTTTTCTGAGTAGTGTTTATTGTATTTTGGTTTCTGAGTACTATTTAATGTGTGTTGGTTGCTGATTACTGTTTAATGTGTGCAGGTTTCTGAGTACTGTTTATTGTGTGCTGGCTTCTTTCTATCTCTTAGTTTGTGCTGGTTTGTGAGTACTATTTATCGTGTGCTGGTTTCTGAGTACTTTTTATTGTGGCTGGTTTTTGAGTACTGTTTAATATGTGCTGATTTCTGAATACTGTTTATCGTTTTTTTGTTTTCTGAGTACTGTTTATGGTGTGCTGGTTTTTGAGTACTTTTCATTGTGTTTTATGTGTTGTTTTCTGAGTACTAGTTATTGTATGCATGTTTCTGAATACTATTTATCGTGTGCTGGTTGTGAGTACTGTTTATTGTGGTTGGTTTCTGAATGCTGTTTAATATGTGCTGATTTCGGAGTACTGTTCATAGTTTTTGTTTTCTGAGTACTGTTTATTGTGTGCTGGTTTTTGTGTACTATTTATTGTCTTCTATGTGTTGTTTTCTGAGTACCGTTTATTGTATTTTGGTTTCTGAGTACTATTTAATGTGTGTTGGTTGCTGATTACTGTTTAATGTGTGCAGGTTTCTGAGTACTGTTTATTGTGTGCTGGCTTCTTTGTACCTCTTAGTGTGTGCTGGTTTCTGAGTACTATTTATCTTTTGCTGGTTTCTGAGTATTTTTTATTTGTATGTACTGTTTATGGTCTTCTGGATTTTGAGTACTATTTATTGTCTTCTATGTATTGTTTTCTGAGTAGTGTTTATTGTATTTTCGTTCCTGAGTACTATTTAATGTGTGTTGGTTGCTGATTACTGTTTAATGTGTGCTGGTTTCTGAGTACTGTTTATTGTGTGCTGGCTTCTTTGTACCTCTTCGTTTGTGCTGGTTTCTAAGTACTATTTATCGTGTGCTGGTTTCTGAGTACTTTTTATTGTGGCTGGTTTCTGAGTACTGTTTATTGTGTGCTGGCTTCTTTGTACCTCTTCGTTTGTGCTGGTTTCTGAGTACTATTTATCGTGTGCTGGTTTCTGAGTACTTTTTATTGTGGCTGGTTTCTGAGTACTGTTTAATATGTTCTTATATTTGAATACTGTTTATCGTTTTTTGTTTTCTGAATACTGTTTATTATGTGCTGGCTTCTTAGTACCTCTTAGTTTGTGCTGGTTTCTGAGTACTTTTATTGTTGTGTTGTTTTCTGAGTATTGTTTATTGTATTTTGGTATCTGAGTACTACTATTTAATATGTGTTGGTCGCTGATTACTGTTTAATGTATGTTGGATTCTGAGTACTGTTTATTGTGGGTAATTTCTGAGTGCTGTTTAATATTTGCTGATTTCTGAGTACTGTTTATAATTTTTTGTTTTCTGAGTACTGTTTATTGTGTGCTGGTTTTTGAGTACTATTTATTGTGTTCTCTGTTGTTTTCTGAGTACTGTTTATTGCATTTTGGTTTTTGAGTACTATTTAATGTGCGTTGGTTGCTGATTACTGTTTAATGTGTGCTGGTTGCTGAGTACTGTTTATTGTGTGCTGGCTTCTTTGTACCTCTTAGTTTGTGCTGGTTTCTGAGTACTATTTATCGTGTGCTGGTTTCTGAGTACTGTTTATTGTGGCTGGTGTCTGAGTGCTGTTTAATATTTGCTGATTTCTGACTACTGTTTATAGTTTTTTGTTTTCTGAGTTCTGTTTATCGTGTGCTGGTTTTTGTGTACTATTTATTGTGTTCTCTGTTGTTTTCTGAGTAGTTTTTATTGTATTTTGGTTTCTGAGTACTATTTAATGTGTGTTGGTTGCTGATTACTGTTTAATGTGTTTTGGTTTCTGAGTACTGTTTATTGTGTGTTGGCTTCTTTGTACCTCTTAGTTTGTGCTGGTTTCTGAGTACTATTTATCGTGTGCTGGTTTCTGAGTACTTTTTATTGTGGCTGGTTTCTGAGTACTGTTTAATATGTTCTTATATTTGAATACTGTTTATCGTTTTTTGTTTTCTGAATACTGTTTACGGTGTGCTTGTTTTTGAGTACTATTTATTGTCTTCTATGTGTTGGTTTCTGAGTACTGTTTATTATGTGCTGGCTTCTTATTACCTCTTAGTTTGTGCTGGTTTCTGAGTACTTTTATTGTTGTGTTGTTTTCTGAGTATTGTTTATTGTATTTTGGTATCTGAGTACTACTATTTAATATGTGTTGGTCGCTGATTACTGTTTAATGTATGTTGAATTCTGAGTACTGTTTATTGTGGGTAATTTCTGAGTGCTGTTTAATATTTGCTGATTTCTGAGTACTGTTTATAATTTTTTGTTTTCTGAGTACTGTTTATTGTGTGCTGGTTTTTGAGTACTATTTATTGTGTTCTCTGTTGTTTTCTGAGTACTGTTTATTGCATTTTGGTTTCTGAGTACTATTTAATGTGTGTTGGTTGCTGATTACTGTTTAATGTGTGCTGGTTGCTGAGTACTGGTTATTGTGTGCTGGCTTCTTTGTACCTCTTAGTTTGTGCTGGTTTGTGAGTACTATTTATCGTGTGCTGGTTTGTGAGTACTGTTTATTGTGGCTGGTGTCTGAGTGCTGTTTAATATTTGCTGATTTCTGAGTACTGTTTATAGTTTTTTGTTTTCTGAGTTCTATTTTTTGTGTGCTGGTTTTTGTGTACTATTTATTTTGTTCTCTTTTGTGTTCTGAGTAGTGTTTATTGTATTTTGTTTTCTGAGTACTATTTAATGTGTGTTGGTTGCTGATTACTGTTTAATGTGTTTTGGTTTAAGAGTACTGTTTATTGTGTGCTGGTTTCTTTGTACCTATGAGTTTATGCTGGTTTCTGAGTACTATTTGTCATGTGCTGGTTTCTGAGTACTTTTTATTGTGGCTGGTTTCTGAGTACTGTTTAATATGTGCTGATTTCTGAATACTGTTTATGGTTTTTTTGTTTTCTGAGTACTGTTTATGGTGTGCTTGTTTTTGAGTACTTTTCATTGTGTTTTATGTGTTGTTTTCTGAGTACTAGTTATTGTATGCATGTTTCTGAATACTATTTATCGTGTGTTGGTTGTGAGTACTGTTTATTGTGGTTGGTTTCTGAATGCTGTTTAATATGTGCTGATTTCGGAGTACTGTTCATAGTTTTTGTTTTCTGAGTACTGTTTATTGTGTGCTGGTTTTTGTGTACTATTTATTGTCTTCTATGTGTTGTTTTCTGAGTACCGTTTATTGTATTTTGGTTTCTGAGTACTATTTAATGTGTGTTGGTTGCTGATTACTGTTTAATGTGTGCAGGTTTGTGAGTACTGTTTATTGTGTGCTGGCTTCTTTGTACCTCTTAGTGTGTGCTGGTTTCTGAGTACTATTTATCGTGTGCTGGTTTGTGAGTACTGTTTATTGTGTCTAGTTTCTGAGTGCTGTTTAATATTTGCTGATTTCTGAGTACTGTTTATAGTTTTTTGTTTTCTGAGTACTGTTTATTGTGTGCTGGTTTTTGTGTACTATTTATTGTGTTCTCTGTTGTGTTCTGAGTAGTGTTTATTGTATTTTGGTTTCTGAGTACTATTTAATGTGTGTTGGTTGCTGATTACTGTTTAATGTGTTTTGGTTTAAGAGTACTGTTTATTGTGTGCTGGTTTCTTTGTACCTATGAGTTTATGCTGGTTTCTGAGTACTATTTGTCATGTGCTGGTTTCTGAGTACTTTTTATTGTGGCTGGTTTCTGAGTACTGTTTAATATGTGCTGATTTCTGAATACTGTTTATCGTTTTTTTGTTTTCTGAGTACTGTTTATGGTGTGCTGGTTTTTGAGTACTTTTCATTGTGTTTTATGTGTTGTTTTTTGAGTACTAGTTATTGTATGCATGTTTCTGAATACTATTTATCGTGTGCTGGTTGTGAGTACTGTTTATTGTGGTTGGTTTCTGAGTGCTGTTTAATATGTGCTGATTTCGGAGTACTGTTCATAGTTTTTGTTTTCTGAGTACTGTTTATTGTGTGCTGGTTTTTGTGTACTATTTATTGTCTTCTATGTGTTGTTTTCTGAGTACCGTTTATTGTATTTTGGTTTCTGAGTACTATTTAATGTGTGTTGGTTGCTGATTACTGTTTAATGTGTGCTGGTTTCTGAGTACTGTTTATTGTGTGCTGGCTTCTTTGTACCTCTTAGTGTGTGCTGGTTTCTGAGTACTATTTATCTTTTGCTGGTTTCTGAGTATTTTTTATTTGTATGTACTGTTTATGGTCTTCTGGATTTTGAGTACTATTTATTGTCTTCTATGTATTGTTTTCTGAGTAGTGTTTATTGTATTTTCGTTCCTGAGTACTATTTAATGTGTGTTGGTTGCTGATTACTGTTTAATGTGTGCTGGTTTCTGAGTACTGTTTATTGTGTGCTGGCTTCTTTGTACCTCTTCGTTTGTGCTGGTTTCTAAGTACTATTTATCGTGTGCTGGTTTCTGAGTACTTTTTATTGTGGCTGGTTTCTGAGTACTGTTTATTGTGTGCTGGCTTCTTTGTACCTCTTCGTTTGTGCTGGTTTCTGAGTACTATTTATCGTGTGCTGGTTTCTGAGTACTTTTTATTGTGGCTGGTTTCTGAGTACTGTTTAATATGTTCTTATATTTGAATACTGTTTATCGTTTTTTGTTTTCTGAATACTGTTTATTATGTGCTGGCTTCTTAGTACCTCTTAGTTTGTGCTGGTTTCTGAGTACTTTTATTGTTGTGTTGTTTTCTGAGTATTGTTTATTGTATTTTGGTATCTGAGTACTACTATTTAATATGTGTTGGTCGCTGATTACTGTTTAATGTATGTTGGATTCTGAGTACTGTTTATTGTGGGTAATTTCTGAGTGCTGTTTAATATTTGCTGATTTCTGAGTACTGTTTATAATTTTTTGTTTTCTGAGTACTGTTTATTGTGTGCTGGTTTTTGAGTACTATTTATTGTGTTCTCTGTTGTTTTCTGAGTACTGTTTATTGCATTTTGGTTTCTGAGTACTATTTAATGTGTGTTGGTTGCTGATTACTGTTTAATGTGTGCTGGTTGCTGAGTACTGGTTATTGTGTGCTGGCTTCTTTGTACCTCTTAGTTTGTGCTGGTTTGTGAGTACTATTTATCGTGTGCTGGTTTGTGAGTACTGTTTATTGTGGCTGGTGTCTGAGTGCTGTTTAATATTTGCTGATTTCTGAGTACTGTTTATAGTTTTTTGTTTTCTGAGTTCTATTTTTTGTGTGCTGGTTTTTGTGTACTATTTATTTTGTTCTCTTTTGTGTTCTGAGTAGTGTTTATTGTATTTTGTTTTCTGAGTACTATTTAATGTGTGTTGGTTGCTGATTACTGTTTAATGTGTTTTGGTTTAAGAGTACTGTTTATTGTGTGCTGGTTTCTTTGTACCTATGAGTTTATGCTGGTTTCTGAGTACTATTTGTCATGTGCTGGTTTCTGAGTACTTTTTATTGTGGCTGGTTTCTGAGTACTGTTTAATATGTGCTGATTTCTGAATACTGTTTATGGTTTTTTTGTTTTCTGAGTACTGTTTATGGTGTGCTTGTTTTTGAGTACTTTTCATTGTGTTTTATGTGTTGTTTTCTGAGTACTAGTTATTGTATGCATGTTTCTGAATACTATTTATCGTGTGTTGGTTGTGAGTACTGTTTATTGTGGTTGGTTTCTGAGTGCTGTTTAATATGTGCTGATTTCGGAGTACTGTTCATAGTTTTTGTTTTCTGAGTACTGTTTATTGTGTGCTGGTTTTTGTGTACTATTTATTGTCTTCTATGTGTTGTTTTCTGAGTACCGTTTATTGTATTTTGGTTTCTGAGTACTATTTAATGTGTGTTGGTTGCTGATTACTGTTTAATGTGTGCAGGTTTCTGAGTACTGTTTATTGTGTGCTGGCTTCTTTGTACCTCTTAGTGTGTGCTGGTTTCTGAGTACTATTTATCGTGTGCTGGTTTGTGAGTACTGTTTATTGTGTCTAGTTTCTGAGTGCTGTTTAATATTTGCTGATTTCTGAGTACTGTTTATAGTTTTTTGTTTTCTGAGTACTGTTTATTGTGTGCTGGTTTTTGTGTACTATTTATTGTGTTCTCTGTTGTGTTCTGAGTAGTGTTTATTGTATTTTGGTTTCTGAGTACTATTTAATGTGTGTTGGTTGCTGATTACTGTTTAATGTGTTTTGGTTTAAGAGTACTGTTTATTGTGTGCTGGTTTCTTTGTACCTATGAGTTTATGCTGGTTTCTGAGTACTATTTGTCATGTGCTGGTTTCTGAGTACTTTTTATTGTGGCTGGTTTCTGAGTACTGTTTAATATGTGCTGATTTCTGAATACTGTTTATCGTTTTTTTGTTTTCTGAGTACTGTTTATGGTGTGCTGGTTTTTGAGTACTTTTCATTGTGTTTTATGTGTTGTTTTTTGAGTACTAGTTATTGTATGCATGTTTCTGAATACTATTTATCGTGTGCTGGTTGTGAGTACTGTTTATTGTGGTTGGTTTCTGAGTGCTGTTTAATATGTGCTGATTTCGGAGTACTGTTCATAGTTTTTGTTTTCTGAGTACTGTTTATTGTGTGCTGGTTTTTGTGTACTATTTATTGTCTTCTATGTGTTGTTTTCTGTGTACCGTTTATTGTATTTTGGTTTCTGAGTACTATTTAATGTGTGTTGGTTGCTGATTACTGTTTAATGTGTGCTGGTTTCTGAGTACTGTTTATTGTGTACTGGCTTCTTTGTACCTCTTAGTGTGTGCTGGTTTCTGAGTACTATTTATCCTTTGCTGGTTTCTGAGTACTTTTTATTTGTATGTACTCTTTATGGTCTTCTGGATTTTGAGTACTATTTATTGTCTTCTATGTATTGTTTTCTGAGTATTGTTTATTGTATTTTGGTATCTGAGTACTATTTAATGTGTGTTGGTTGCTGATTACTGTTTAATGTGTGCTGGTTTCTGAGTACTGTTTATTGTGTGCTGGCTTCTTTGTACCTCTTCGTTTGTGCTGGTTTCTAAGTACTATTTATCGTGTGCTGGTTTCTGAGTACTTTTTATTGTGGCTGGTTTCTGAGTACTGTTTATTGTGTGCTGGCTTCTTTGTACCTCTTCGTTTGTGCTGGTTTCTGAGTACTATTTATCGTGTGCTGGTTTCTGAGTACTTTTTATTGTGGCTGGTTTCTGAGTACTGTTTAATATGTTCTTATATTTGAATACTGTTTATCGTTTTTTGTTTTCTGAATACTGTTTATTATGTGCTGGCTTCTTAGTACCTCTTAGTTTGTGCTGGTTTCTGAGTACTTTTATTGTTGTGTTGTTTTCTGAGTATTGTTTATTGTATTTTGGTATCTGAGTACTACTATTTAATATGTGTTGGTCGCTGATTACTGTTTAATGTATGTTGGATTCTGAGTACTGTTTATTGTGGGTAATTTCTGAGTGCTGTTTAATATTTGCTGATTTCTGAGTACTGTTTATAATTTTTTGTTTTCTGAGTACTGTTTATTGTGTGCTGGTTTTTGAGTACTATTTATTGTGTTCTCTGTTGTTTTCTGAGTACTGTTTATTGCATTTTGGTTTCTGAGTACTATTTAATGTGTGTTGGTTGCTGATTACTGTTTAATGTGTGCTGGTTGCTGAGTACTGGTTATTGTGTGCTGGCTTCTTTGTACCTCTTAGTTTGTGCTGGTTTGTGAGTACTATTTATCGTGTGCTGGTTTGTGAGTACTGTTTATTGTGGCTGGTGTCTGAGTGCTGTTTAATATTTGCTGATTTCTGAGTACTGTTTATAGTTTTTTGTTTTCTGAGTTCTATTTTTTGTGTGCTGGTTTTTGTGTACTATTTATTTTGTTCTCTTTTGTGTTCTGAGTAGTGTTTATTGTATTTTGTTTTCTGAGTACTATTTAATGTGTGTTGGTTGCTGATTACTGTTTAATGTGTTTTGGTTTAAGAGTACTGTTTATTGTGTGCTGGTTTCTTTGTACCTATGAGTTTATGCTGGTTTCTGAGTACTATTTGTCATGTGCTGGTTTCTGAGTACTTTTTATTGTGGCTGGTTTCTGAGTACTGTTTAATATGTGCTGATTTCTGAATACTGTTTATGGTTTTTTTGTTTTCTGAGTACTGTTTATGGTGTGCTTGTTTTTGAGTACTTTTCATTGTGTTTTATGTGTTGTTTTCTGAGTACTAGTTATTGTATGCATGTTTCTGAATACTATTTATCGTGTGTTGGTTGTGAGTACTGTTTATTGTGGTTGGTTTCTGAGTGCTGTTTAATATGTGCTGATTTCGGAGTACTGTTCATAGTTTTTGTTTTCTGAGTACTGTTTATTGTGTGCTGGTTTTTGTGTACTATTTATTGTCTTCTATGTGTTGTTTTCTGAGTACCGTTTATTGTATTTTGGTTTCTGAGTACTATTTAATGTGTGTTGGTTGCTGATTACTGTTTAATGTGTGCAGGTTTGTGAGTACTGTTTATTGTGTGCTGGCTTCTTTGTACCTCTTAGTGTGTGCTGGTTTCTGAGTACTATTTATCGTGTGCTGGTTTGTGAGTACTGTTTATTGTGTCTAGTTTCTGAGTGCTGTTTAATATTTGCTGATTTCTGAGTACTGTTTATAGTTTTTTGTTTTCTGAGTACTGTTTATTGTGTGCTGGTTTTTGTGTACTATTTATTGTGTTCTCTGTTGTGTTCTGAGTAGTGTTTATTGTATTTTGGTTTCTGAGTACTATTTAATGTGTGTTGGTTGCTGATTACTGTTTAATGTGTTTTGGTTTAAGAGTACTGTTTATTGTGTGCTGGTTTCTTTGTACCTATGAGTTTATGCTGGTTTCTGAGTACTATTTGTCATGTGCTGGTTTCTGAGTACTTTTTATTGTGGCTGGTTTCTGAGTACTGTTTAATATGTGCTGATTTCTGAATACTGTTTATCGTTTTTTTGTTTTCTGAGTACTGTTTATGGTGTGCTGGTTTTTGAGTACTTTTCATTGTGTTTTATGTGTTGTTTTTTGAGTACTAGTTATTGTATGCATGTTTCTGAATACTATTTATCGTGTGCTGGTTGTGAGTACTGTTTATTGTGGTTGGTTTCTGAGTGCTGTTTAATATGTGCTGATTTCGGAGTACTGTTCATAGTTTTTGTTTTCTGAGTACTGTTTATTGTGTGCTGGTTTTTGTGTACTATTTATTGTCTTCTATGTGTTGTTTTCTGAGTACCGTTTATTGTATTTTGGTTTCTGAGTTCTATTTAATGTGTGTTGGTTGCTGATTACTGTTTAATGTGTGCTGGTTTCTGAGTACTGTTTATTGTGTACTGGCTTCTTTGTACCTCTTAGTGTGTGCTGGTTTCTGAGTACTATTTATCCTTTGCTGGTTTCTGAGTACTTTTTATTTGTATGTACTGTTTATGGTCTTCTGGATTTTGAGTACTATTTATTGTCTTCTATGTATTGTTTTCTGAGTATTGTTTATTGTATTTTGGTATCTGAGTACTATTTGATATGTGTTGGTTGCTGATTGCTGTTTAATGTATGTTGGATTCTGAGTACTCTTTATTGTGTACTATTTATCGTGTGATGGTTTGTGAGTACTGTTTATTGTGTCTAGTTTCTGAGTGCTGTTTAATATTTGCTGATTTCTGAGTACTGTTTATCGTTTTTTGTTTTCTGAGTTCTGTTTATTGTGTGCTGGTTTTTGTGTACTATTTATTGTGTGGTCTGTTGTTTTCTGAGTAGTGTTTATTGTATTTTGGTTTCTGAGTATTATTTAATGTGTGTTGGTTGCTGATTACTGTTTAATGTGTGCTGGTTTCTGAGTACTGTTTATTGTGTGCTGGTTTCTTTGTACCTATCAGTTTATGGTGGTTTCTGAGTACTGTTTATCGTGTGCTGGTTTCCGAGTACTTTTTATTGTGGCTGGTTTCTGAGTACTGTTTAATATGTTCTTATATTTGAATACTGTTTATCATTTTTTTGTTTTCTGAGTACTGTTTATGGTGTGCTGGTTTTTGAGTACTATTTATTGTCTTCTATGTGTTGGTTTCTGAGTACTGTTTATTATGTGCTGGCTTCTTAGTACCTCTTACTTTGTGCTGGTTTCTGAGTACTTTTATTGTTGTGTTGTTTTCTGAGTATTGTTTATTGTATTTTGGTATCTGAGTACTACTATTTAATATGTGTTGGTCGCTGATTACTGTTTAATGTATGTTGGATTCTGAGTACTGTTTATTGTGGGTAATTTCTGAGTGCTGTTTAATATTTGCTGATTTCTGAGTACTGTTTATAATTTTTTGTTTTCTGAGTACTGTTTATTGTGTGCTGGTTTTTGTGTACTATTTATTGTGTTCTCTGTTGTTTTCTGAGTAGTGTTTATTGTATTTTGGTTTCTGAGTACTATTTAATGTGTGTTGGTTGCTGATTACTGTTTAATGTGTGCAGGTTTCTGAGTACTGTTTATTGTGTGCTGGCTTCTTTCTATCTCTTAGTTTGTGCTGGTTTGTGAGTACTATTTATCGTGTGCTGGTTTCTGAGTACTTTTTATTGTGGCTGGTTTTTGAGTACTGTTTAATATGTGCTGATTTCTGAATACTGTTTATCGTTTTTTTGTTTTCTGAGTACTGTTTATGGTGTGCTGGTTTTTGAGTACTTTTCATTGTGTTTTATGTGTTGTTTTCTGAGTACTAGTTATTGTATGCATGTTTCTGAATACTATTTATCGTGTGCTGGTTGTGAGTACTGTTTATTGTGGTTGGTTTCTGAATGCTGTTTAATATGTGCTGATTTCGGAGTACTGTTCATAGTTTTTGTTTTCTGAGTACTGTTTATTGTGTGCTGGTTTTTGTGTACTATTTATTGTCTTCTATGTGTTGTTTTCTGAGTACCGTTTATTGTATTTTGGTTTCTGAGTACTATTTAATGTGTGTTGGTTGCTGATTACTGTTTAATGTGTGCAGGTTTCTGAGTACTGTTTATTGTGTGCTGGCTTCTTTGTACCTCTTAGTGTGTGCTGGTTTCTGAGTACTATTTATCTTTTGCTGGTTTCTGAGTATTTTTTATTTGTATGTACTGTTTATGGTCTTCTGGATTTTGAGTACTATTTATTGTCTTCTATGTATTGTTTTCTGAGTAGTGTTTATTGTATTTTCGTTCCTGAGTACTATTTAATGTGTGTTGGTTGCTGATTACTGTTTAATGTGTGCTGGTTTCTGAGTACTGTTTATTGTGTGCTGGCTTCTTTGTACCTCTTACTTTGTGCTGGTTTCTGAGTACTATTTATCGTGTGCTGGTTTCTGAGTACTTTTTATTGTGGCTGGTTTCTGAGTACTGTTTAATATGTTCTTATATTTGAATACTGTTTATCGTTTTTTGTTTTCTGAATACTGTTTACGGTGTGCTGGTTTTTGAGTACTATTTATTGTCTTCTATGTGTTGGTTTCTGAGTACTGTTTATTATGTGCTGGCTTCTTAGTACCTCTTAGTTTGTGCTGGTTTCTGAGTACTTTTATTGTTGTGTTGTTTTCTGAGTATTGTTTATTGTATTTTGGTATCTGAGTACTACTATTTAATATGTGTTGGTCGCTGATTACTGTTTAATGTATGTTGGATTCTGAGTACTGTTTATTGTGGGTAATTTCTGAGTGCTGTTTAATATTTGCTGATTTCTGAGTACTGTTTATAATTTTTTGTTTACTGAGTACTGTTTATTGTGTGCTGGTTTTTGAGTACTATTTATTGTGTTCTCTGTTGTTTTCTGAGTACTGTTTATTGCATTTTGGTTTCTGAGTACTATTTAATGTGCGTTGGTTGCTGATTACTGTTTAATGTGTGCTGGTTGCTGAGTACTGTTTATTGTGTGCTGGCTTCTTTGTACCTCTTAGTTTGTGCTGGTTTCTGAGTACCATTTATCGTGTGCTGGTTTCTGAGTACTGTTTATTATGGCTGGTGTCTGAGTGCTGTTTAATATTTGCTGATTTCTGAGTACTGTTTATAGTTTTTTGTTTTCTGAGTTCTGTTTATTGTGTGCTGGTTTTTGTGTACTATTTATTGTGTTCTCTGTTGTTTTCTGAGTAGTGTTTATTGTATTTTGGTTTCTGAGTACTATTTAATGTGTGTTGGTTGCTGATTACTGTTTAATGTGTTTTGGTTTCTGAGTACTGTTTATTGTGTGTTGGTTTCTTTGTACCTCTTAGTTTGTGCTGGTTTCTGAGTACTATTTATCGTGTGCTGGTTTCTGAGTACTTTTTATTGTGGCTGGTTTCTGAGTACTGTTTAATATGTTCTTATATTTGAATACTGTTTATCGTTTTTTGTTTTCTGAATACTGTTTACGGTGTGCTTGTTTTTGAGTACTATTTATTGTCTTCTATGTGTTGGTTTCTGAGTACTGTTTATTATGTGCTGGCTTCTTATTACCTCTTAGTTTGTGCTGGTTTCTGAGTACTTTTATTGTTGTGTTGTTTTCTGAGTATTGTTTATTGTATTTTGGTATCTGAGTACTACTATTTAATATGTGTTGGTCGCTGATTACTGTTTAATGTATGTTGGATTCTGAGTACTGTTTATTGTGGGTAATTTCTGAGTGCTGTTTAATATTTGCTGATTTCTGAGTACTGTTTATAATTTTTTGTTTTCTGAGTACTGTTTCTTGTGTGCTGGTTTTTGTGTACTATTTATTGTGTTCTCTGTTGTTTTCTGAGTAGTGTTTATTGTATTTTGGTTTCTGAGTACTATTTAATGTGTGTTGGTTGCTGATTACTGTTTAATGTGTTTTGGTTTCTGAGTACTGTTTATTGTGTGCTGGCTTCTTTGTACCTCTTAGTTTGTGCTGGTTTGTGAGTACTATTTATCGTGTGCTGGTTTCTGAGTACTGTTTATTGTGGCTGGTGTCTGAGTGCTGTTTAATATTTGCTGATTTCTGACCACTGTTTATAGTTTTTTGTTTTCTGAGTTCTGTTTATTGTGTGCTGGTTTTTGTGTACTATTTATTGTGTTCTCTGTTGTTTTCTGAGTAGTGTTTATTGTATTTTGGTTTCTGAGTACTATTTAATGTGTGTTGGTTGCTGATTACTGTTTAATGTGTGCAGGTTTCTGAGTACTGTTTATTGTGTGCTGGCTTCTTTCTATCTCTTAGTTTGTGCTGGTTTGTGAGTACTATTTATCGTGTGCTGGTTTCTGAGTACTTTTTATTGTGGCTGGTTTTTGAGTACTGTTTAATATGTGCTGATTTCTGAATACTGTTTATCGTTTTTTTGTTTTCTGAGTACTGTTTATGGTGTGCTGGTTTTTGAGTACTTTTCATTGTGTTTTATGTGTTGTTTTCTGAGTACTAGTTATTGTATGCATGTTTCTGAATACTATTTATCGTGTGCTGGTTGTGAGTACTGTTTATTGTGGTTGGTTTCTGAATGCTGTTTAATATGTGCTGATTTCGGAGTACTGTTCATAGTTTTTGTTTTCTGAGTACTGTTTATTGTGTGCTGGTTTTTGTGTACTATTTATTGTCTTCTATGTGTTGTTTTCTGAGTACCGTTTATTGTATTTTGGTTTCTGAGTACTATTTAATGTGTGTTGGTTGCTGATTACTGTTTAATGTGTGCAGGTTTCTGAGTACTGTTTATTGTGTGCTGGCTTCTTTGTACCTCTTAGTGTGTGCTGGTTTCTGAGTACTATTTATCTTTTGCTGGTTTCTGAGTATTTTTTATTTGTATGTACTGTTTATGGTCTTCTGGATTTTGAGTACTATTTATTGTCTTCTATGTATTGTTTTCTGAGTAGTGTTTATTGTATTTTCGTTCCTGAGTACTATTTAATGTGTGTTGGTTGCTGATTACTGTTTAATGTGTGCTGGTTTCTGAGTACTGTTTATTGTGTGCTGGCTTCTTTGTACCTCTTACTTTGTGCTGGTTTCTGAGTACTATTTATCGTGTGCTGGTTTCTGAGTACTTTTTATTGTGGCTGGTTTCTGAGTACTGTTTAATATGTTCTTATATTTGAATACTGTTTATCGTTTTTTGTTTTCTGAATACTGTTTACGGTGTGCTGGTTTTTGAGTACTATTTATTGTCTTCTATGTGTTGGTTTCTGAGTACTGTTTATTATGTGCTGGCTTCTTAGTACCTCTTAGTTTGTGCTGGTTTCTGAGTACTTTTATTGTTGTGTTGTTTTCTGAGTATTGTTTATTGTATTTTGGTATCTGAGTACTACTATTTAATATGTGTTGGTCGCTGATTACTGTTTAATGTATGTTGGATTCTGAGTACTGTTTATTGTGGGTAATTTCTGAGTGCTGTTTAATATTTGCTGATTTCTGAGTACTGTTTATAATTTTTTGTTTACTGAGTACTGTTTATTGTGTGCTGGTTTTTGAGTACTATTTATTGTGTTCTCTGTTGTTTTCTGAGTACTGTTTATTGCATTTTGGTTTCTGAGTACTATTTAATGTGCGTTGGTTGCTGATTACTGTTTAATGTGTGCTGGTTGCTGAGTACTGTTTATTGTGTGCTGGCTTCTTTGTACCTCTTAGTTTGTGCTGGTTTCTGAGTACCATTTATCGTGTGCTGGTTTCTGAGTACTGTTTATTATGGCTGGTGTCTGAGTGCTGTTTAATATTTGCTGATTTCTGAGTACTGTTTATAGTTTTTTGTTTTCTGAGTTCTGTTTATTGTGTGCTGGTTTTTGTGTACTATTTATTGTGTTCTCTGTTGTTTTCTGAGTAGTGTTTATTGTATTTTGGTTTCTGAGTACTATTTAATGTGTGTTGGTTGCTGATTACTGTTTAATGTGTTTTGGTTTCTGAGTACTGTTTATTGTGTGTTGGTTTCTTTGTACCTCTTAGTTTGTGCTGGTTTCTGAGTACTATTTATCGTGTGCTGGTTTCTGAGTACTTTTTATTGTGGCTGGTTTCTGAGTACTGTTTAATATGTTCTTATATTTGAATACTGTTTATCGTTTTTTGTTTTCTGAATACTGTTTACGGTGTGCTTGTTTTTGAGTACTATTTATTGTCTTCTATGTGTTGGTTTCTGAGTACTGTTTATTATGTGCTGGCTTCTTATTACCTCTTAGTTTGTGCTGGTTTCTGAGTACTTTTATTGTTGTGTTGTTTTCTGAGTATTGTTTATTGTATTTTGGTATCTGAGTACTACTATTTAATATGTGTTGGTCGCTGATTACTGTTTAATGTATGTTGGATTCTGAGTACTGTTTATTGTGGGTAATTTCTGAGTGCTGTTTAATATTTGCTGATTTCTGAGTACTGTTTATAATTTTTTGTTTTCTGAGTACTGTTTCTTGTGTGCTGGTTTTTGTGTACTATTTATTGTGTTCTCTGTTGTTTTCTGAGTAGTGTTTATTGTATTTTGGTTTCTGAGTACTATTTAATGTGTGTTGGTTGCTGATTACTGTTTAATGTGTTTTGGTTTCTGAGTACTGTTTATTGTGTGCTGGCTTCTTTGTACCTCTTAGTTTGTGCTGGTTTGTGAGTACTATTTATCGTGTGCTGGTTTCTGAGTACTGTTTATTGTGGCTGGTGTCTGAGTGCTGTTTAATATTTGCTGATTTCTGACCACTGTTTATAGTTTTTTGTTTTCTGAGTTCTGTTTATTGTGTGCTGGTTTTTGTGTACTATTTATTGTGTTCTCTGTTGTTTTCTGAGTAGTGTTTATTGTATTTTGGTTTCTGAGTACTATTTAATGTGTGTTGGTTGCTGATTACTGTTTAATGTGTTTTGGTTTAAGAGTACTGTTTATTGTGTGCTGGCTTCTTTGTACCTATGAGTTTATGCTGGTTTCTGAGTACTATTTGTAGTGTGCTTTTTTCTGAGTACTTTTTATTGTGGCTGGTTTCTGAGTACTGTTTAATATGTGCTGATTTCTGAATACTGTTTATGGTTTTTTTGTTTTCTGAGTACTGTTTATGGTGTGCTGGTTTTTGAGTACTTTTCATTGTGTTTTATGTGTTGTTTTCTGAGTACTAGTTATTGTATGCATGTTTCTGAATACTATTTATCGTGTGCTGGTTGTGAGTACTGTTTATTGTGGTTGGTTTCTGAATGCTGTTTAATATGTGCTGATTTCGGAGTACTGTTCATAGTTTTTGTTTTCTGAGTACTGTTTATTGTGTGCTGGTTTTTGTGTACTATTTATTGTCTTCTATGTGTTGTTTTCTGAGTACCGTTTATTGTATTTTGGTTTCTGAGTACTATTTAATGTGTGTTGGTTGCTGATTACTGTTTAATGTGTGCAGGTTTCTGAGTACTGTTTATTGTGTACTGGCTTCTTTGTACCTCTTAGTTTGTGCTGGTTTCTGAGTACTATTTATCGTGTGCTGGTTTTTGAGTACTGTTTATTGTGTCTAGTTTCTGAGTGCTGTTTAATATTTGCTGATTTCTGAGTACTGTTTATAGTTTTTTGTTTTCTGAGTACTGTTTATTGTGTGCTGGTTTTTGTGTACTATTTATTGTGTTCTCTGTTGTTTTCTGAGTAGTGTTTATTGTATTTTGGTTTCTGAGTACTATTTAATGTGTGTTGGTTGCTGATTACTGTTTAATGTGTGCTGGTTTCTGAGTACTTTTTTTTGTGGCTGGTTTCTGAGTACTGTTTAATATGTTCTTATATTTGAATACTGTTTATCGTTTTTTGTTTTCTGATTACTGTTTATGGTGTGCTGGTTTTTGACTACTATTTATTGTCTTCTATGTGTTGGTTTCTGAGTACTGTTTAATATGTGCTGGCTTCTTAGTACCTCTTAGTTTGTGCTGGTTTCTGAGTACTTTTATTGTTGTGTTGTTTTCTGAGTATTGTTTATTGTATTTTGGTATCTGAGTACTACTATTTAATATGTGTTGGTCGCTGATTACTGTTTAATGTATGTTGGATTCTGAGTACTGTTTATTGTGGGTAATTTCTGAGTGCTGTTTAATATTTGCTGATTTCTGAGTACTGTTTATAATTTTTTGTTTTCTGAGTACTGTTTATTGTGTGCTGGTTTTTGAGTACTATTTATTGTGTTCTCTGTTGTTTTCTGAGTACTGTTTATTGTATTTTGGTTTCTGAGTACTATTTAATGTGCGTTGGTTGCTGATTACTGTTTAATGTGTTTTGGTTGCTGAGTACTATTTATTGTGTGCTGGCTTCTTTGTACCTCTTAGTTTGTGCTGGTTTGTGAGTACTATTTATCGTGTGCTGGTTTGTGAGTACTGTTTATTGTGGCTGGTGTCTGAGTACTGTTTAATATGTGCTGATTTCTGAATACTGTTTATCGTTTTTTTGTTTTCTTAGTACTGTTTATGGTGTGTTGGTTTTTGAGTACTTTTCATTCTCTTCTGTGTGTTGTTTTCTGAGTACCGTTTATTGTTTGCTGGTTTTTGAGTACTATTTATTGTGTTTTATGTGTTGTTTTCTGAGTGCTAGTTATTGTATGCATGTTTCTGAATACTATTTATCGTGTGCTGGTTGTGAGTACTGTTTATTGTGGTTGGTTTCCGAGTGCTGTTTAATATGTGCTGATTTCGGAGTACTGTTCATAGTTTTTGTTTTCTGAGTACTGTTTATTGTGTGCTGGTTTTTGTGTACTATTTATTGTCTTCTATGTGTTGTTTTCTGAGTACCGTTTATTGTATTTTGGTTTCTGAGTACTATTTAATGTGTGTTGGTTGCTGATTACTGTTTAATGTGTGCTGGTTTCTGAGTACTGTTTATTGTGTACTGGCTTCTTTGTACCTCTTAGTGTGTGCTGGTTTGTGAGTACTATTTATCCTTTGCTGGTTTCTGAGTACTTTTTATTTGTATGTACTGTTTATGGTCTTCTGGATTTTGAGTACTATTTATTGTCTTCTATGCATTGTTTTCTGAGTATTGTTTATTGTATTTTGGTATCTGAGTACTATTTGATATGTGTTGGTTGCTGATTGCTGTATGTTGGATTCTGAGTACTCTTTATTGTGTGGTGGCTTCTTAACACCTCTTAGTTTGTGCTTGTTTCTGAGTACTATTTATCGTGTGCTGGTTTGTGAGTACTGTTTATTGTGTCTAGTTTCTGAGTGCTGTTTAATATTTGCTGATTTCTGAGTACTGTTTATAGTTTTTTGTTTTCTGAGTACTGTTTATTGTGTGCTGGTTTTTGTGTACTATTTATTGTGTTCTGTGTTGTTTTCTGAGTAGTGTTTATTGTATTTTGGTTTCTGAGTACTATTTAATGTGTGTTGGTTGCTGATTACTGTTTAATGTGTGCTGGTTTCTGAGTACTTTTTTTTGTGGCTGGTTTCTGGGTACTGTTTAATATGTTCTTATATTTGAATACTGTTTATCGTTTTTTATTTTCTGATTACTGTTTATGGTGTGCTGGTTTTTGAGTACTATTTATTGTCTTCTATGTGTTGGTTTCTGAGTACTGTTTATTATGTGCTGGCTTCTTAGTACCTCTTAGTTTGTGCTGGTTTCTGAGTACTTTTATTGTTGTGTTGTTTTCTGAGTATTGTTTATTGTATTTTGGTATCTGAGTACTACTATTTAATATGTGTTTGTCGCTGATTACTGTTTAATGTATGTTGGATTCTGAGTACTGTTTATTGTGGGTAATTTCTGAGTGCTGTTTAATATTTGCTGATTTCTGAGTACTGTTTATAATTTTTTGTTTTCTGAGTACTGTTTATTGTGTGCTGGTTTTTGAGTACTATTTATTGTGTTCTCTGTTGTTTTCTGAGTACTGTTTATTGTATTTTGGTTTCTGAGTACTATTTAATGTGCGTTGGTTGCTGATTACTGTTTAATGTGTTTTGGTTGCTGAGTACTATTTATTGTGTGCTGGCTTCTTTGTACCTCTTAGTTTGTGCTGGTTTGTGAGTACTATTTATCGTGTGCTGGTTTGTGAGTACTGTTTATTGTGGCTGGTGTCTGAGTGCTGTTTAATATTTGCTGATTTCTGAGTACTGTTTATAGTTTTTTGTTTTCTGAGTTCTATTTTTTGTGTGCTGGTTTTTGTGTACTATTTATTTTGTTCTCTTTTGTGTTCTGAGTAGTGTTTATTGTATTTTGTTTTCTGAGTACTATTTAATGTGTGTTGGTTGCTGATTACTGTTTAATGTGTTTTGGTTTAAGAGTACTGTTTATTGTGTGCTGGCTTCTTTGTACCTATGAGTTTATGCTGGTTTCTGAGTACTATTTGTCATGTGCTGGTTTCTGAGTACTTTTTATTGTGGCTGGTTTCTGAGTACTGTTTAATATGTGCTGATTTCTGAATACTGTTTATGGTTTTTTTGTTTTCTGAGTACTGTTTATGGTGTGCTTGTTTTTGAGTACTTTTCATTGTGTTTTATGTGTTGTTTTCTGAGTACTAGTTATTGTATGCATGTTTCTGAATACTATTTATCGTGTGTTGGTTGTGAGTACTGTTTATTGTGGTTGGTTTCTGAGTGCTGTTTAATATGTGCTGATTTCGGAGTACTGTTCATAGTTTTTGTTTTCTGAGTACTGTTTATTGTGTGCTGGTTTTTGTGTACTATTTATTGTCTTCTATGTGTTGTTTTCTGAGTACCGTTTATTGTATTTTGGTTTCTGAGTACTATTTAATGTGTGTTGGTTGCTGATTACTGTTTAATGTGTGCAGGTTTGTGAGTACTGTTTATTGTGTGCTGGCTTCTTTGTACCTCTTAGTGTGTGCTGGTTTCTGAGTACTATTTATCGTGTGCTGGTTTGTGAGTACTGTTTATTGTGTCTAGTTTCTGAGTGCTGTTTAATATTTGCTGATTTCTGAGTACTGTTTATAGTTTTTTGTTTTCTGAGTACTGTTTATTGTGTGCTGGTTTTTGTGTACTATTTATTGTGTTCTCTGTTGTGTTCTGAGTAGTGTTTATTGTATTTTGGTTTCTGAGTACTATTTAATGTGTGTTGGTTGCTGATTACTGTTTAATGTGTTTTGGTTTAAGAGTACTGTTTATTGTGTGCTGGTTTCTTTGTACCTATGAGTTTATGCTGGTTTCTGAGTACTATTTGTCATGTGCTGGTTTCTGAGTACTTTTTATTGTGGCTGGTTTCTGAGTACTGTTTAATATGTGCTGATTTCTGAATACTGTTTATCGTTTTTTTGTTTTCTGAGTACTGTTTATGGTGTGCTGGTTTTTGAGTACTTTTCATTGTGTTTTATGTGTTGTTTTTTGAGTACTAGTTATTGTATGCATGTTTCTGAATACTATTTATCGTGTGCTGGTTGTGAGTACTGTTTATTGTGGTTGGTTTCTGAGTGCTGTTTAATATGTGCTGATTTCGGAGTACTGTTCATAGTTTTTGTTTTCTGAGTACTGTTTATTGTGTGCTGGTTTTTGTGTACTATTTATTGTCTTCTATGTGTTGTTTTCTGAGTACCGTTTATTGTATTTTGGTTTCTGAGTACTATTTAATGTGTGTTGGTTGCTGATTACTGTTTAATGTGTGCTGGTTTCTGAGTACTGTTTATTGTGTACTGGCTTCTTTGTACCTCTTAGTGTGTGCTGGTTTCTGAGTACTATTTATCCTTTGCTGGTTTCTGAGTACTTTTTATTTGTATGTACTGTTTATGGTCTTCTGGATTTTGAGTACTATTTATTGTCTTCTATGTATTGTTTTCTGAGTATTGTTTATTGTATTTTGGTATCTGAGTACTATTTGATATGTGTTGGTTGCTGATTGCTGTTTAATGTATGTTGGATTCTGAGTACTCTTTATTGTGTACTATTTATCGTGTGATGGTTTGTGAGTACTGTTTATTGTGTCTAGTTTCTGAGTGCTGTTTAATATTTGCTGATTTCTGAGTACTGTTTATCGTTTTTTGTTTTCTGAGTTCTGTTTATTGTGTGCTGGTTTTTGTGTACTATTTATTGTGTGGTCTGTTGTTTTCTGAGTAGTGTTTATTGTATTTTGGTTTCTGAGTATTATTTAATGTGTGTTGGTTGCTGATTACTGTTTAATGTGTGCTGGTTTCTGAGTACTGTTTATTGTGTGCTGGTTTCTTTGTACCTATCAGTTTATGGTGGTTTCTGAGTACTGTTTATCGTGTGCTGGTTTCCGAGTACTTTTTATTGTGGCTGGTTTCTGAGTACTGTTTAATATGTTCTTATATTTGAATACTGTTTATCATTTTTTTGTTTTCTGAGTACTGTTTATGGTGTGCTGGTTTTTGAGTACTATTTATTGTCTTCTATGTGTTGGTTTCTGAGTACTGTTTATTATGTGCTGGCTTCTTAGTACCTCTTACTTTGTGCTGGTTTCTGAGTACTTTTATTGTTGTGTTGTTTTCTGAGTATTGTTTATTGTATTTTGGTATCTGAGTACTACTATTTAATATGTGTTGGTCGCTGATTACTGTTTAATGTATGTTGGATTCTGAGTACTGTTTATTGTGGGTAATTTCTGAGTGCTGTTTAATATTTGCTGATTTCTGAGTACTGTTTATAATTTTTTGTTTTCTGAGTACTGTTTATTGTGTGCTGGTTTTTGTGTACTATTTATTGTGTTCTCTGTTGTTTTCTGAGTAGTGTTTATTGTATTTTGGTTTCTGAGTACTATTTAATGTGTGTTGGTTGCTGATTACTGTTTAATGTGTGCAGGTTTCTGAGTACTGTTTATTGTGTGCTGGCTTCTTTCTATCTCTTAGTTTGTGCTGGTTTGTGAGTACTATTTATCGTGTGCTGGTTTCTGAGTACTTTTTATTGTGGCTGGTTTTTGAGTACTGTTTAATATGTGCTGATTTCTGAATACTGTTTATCGTTTTTTTGTTTTCTGAGTACTGTTTATGGTGTGCTGGTTTTTGAGTACTTTTCATTGTGTTTTATGTGTTGTTTTCTGAGTACTAGTTATTGTATGCATGTTTCTGAATACTATTTATCGTGTGCTGGTTGTGAGTACTGTTTATTGTGGTTGGTTTCTGAATGCTGTTTAATATGTGCTGATTTCGGAGTACTGTTCATAGTTTTTGTTTTCTGAGTACTGTTTATTGTGTGCTGGTTTTTGTGTACTATTTATTGTCTTCTATGTGTTGTTTTCTGAGTACCGTTTATTGTATTTTGGTTTCTGAGTACTATTTAATGTGTGTTGGTTGCTGATTACTGTTTAATGTGTGCAGGTTTCTGAGTACTGTTTATTGTGTGCTGGCTTCTTTGTACCTCTTAGTGTGTGCTGGTTTCTGAGTACTATTTATCTTTTGCTGGTTTCTGAGTATTTTTTATTTGTATGTACTGTTTATGGTCTTCTGGATTTTGAGTACTATTTATTGTCTTCTATGTATTGTTTTCTGAGTAGTGTTTATTGTATTTTCGTTCCTGAGTACTATTTAATGTGTGTTGGTTGCTGATTACTGTTTAATGTGTGCTGGTTGCTGAGTACTGTTTATTGTGTGCTGGCTTCTTTGTACCTCTTAGTTTGTGCTGGTTTCTGAGTACCATTTATCGTGTGCTGGTTTCTGAGTACTGTTTATTGTGGCTGGTGTCTGAGTGCTGTTTAATATTTGCTGATTTCTGAGTACTGTTTATAGTTTTTTGTTTTCTGAGTTCTGTTTATTGTGTGCTGGTTTTTGTGTACTATTTATTGTGTTCTCTGTTGTTTTCTGAGTAGTGTTTATTGTATTTTGGTTTCTGAGTACTATTTAATGTGTGTTGGTTGCTGATTACTGTTTAATGTGTTTTGGTTTCTGAGTACTGTTTATTGTGTGTTGGTTTCTTTGTACCTCTTAGTTTGTGCTGGTTTCTGAGTACTATTTATCGTGTGCTGGTTTCTGAGTACTTTTTATTGTGGCTGGTTTCTGAGTACTGTTTAATATGTTCTTATATTTGAATACTGTTTATCGTTTTTTGTTTTCTGAATACTGTTTACGGTGTGCTTGTTTTTGAGTACTATTTATTGTCTTCTATGTGTTGGTTTCTGAGTACTGTTTATTATGTGCTGGCTTCTTATTACCTCTTAGTTTGTGCTGGTTTCTGAGTACTTTTATTGTTGTGTTGTTTTTTGAGTATTGTTTATTGTATTTTGGTATCTGAGTACTACTATTTAATATGTGTTGGTCGCTGATTACTGTTTAATGTATGTTGGATTCTGAGTACTGTTTATTGTGGGTAATTTCTGAGTGCTGTTTAATATTTGCTGATTTCTGAGTAATGTTTATAATTTTTTGTTTTCTGAGTACTGTTTCTTGTGTGCTGGTTTTTGTGTACTATTTATTGTGTTCTCTGTTGTTTTCTGAGTAGTGTTTATTGTATTTTGGTTTCTGAGTACTATTTAATGTGTGTTGGTTGCTGATTACTGTTTAATGTGTTTTGGTTTCTGAGTACTGTGTATTGTGTGCTGGCTTCTTTGTACCTCTTAGTTTGTGCTGGTTTGTGAGTACTATTTATCGTGTGCTGGTTTGTGAGTACTGTTTATTGTGGCTGGTGTCTGAGTGCTGTTTAATATTTGCTGATTTCTGACCACTGTTTATAGTTTTTTGTTTTCTGAGTTCTGTTTATTGTGTGCTGGTTTTTGTGTACTATTTATTGTGTTCTCTGTTGTTTTCTGAGTAGTGTTTATTGTATTTTGGTTTCTGAGTACTATTTAATGTGTGTTGGTTGCTGATTACTGTTTAATGTGTTTTGGTTTAAGAGTACTGTTTATTGTGTGCTGGCTTCTTTGTACCTATGAGTTTATGCTGGTTTCTGAGTACTATTTGTAGTGTGCTTTTTTCTGAGTACTTTTTATTGTGGCTGGTTTCTGAGTACTGTTTAATATGTGCTGATTTCTGAATACTGTTTATGGTTTTTTTGTTTTCTGAGTACTGTTTATGGTGTGCTGGTTTTTGAGTACTTTTCATTGTGTTTTATGTGTTGTTTTCTGAGTACTAGTTATTGTATGCATGTTTCTGAATACTATTTATCGTGTGCTGGTTGTGAGTACTGTTTATTGTGGTTGGTTTCTGAATGCTGTTTAATATGTGCTGATTTCGGAGTACTGTTCATAGTTTTTGTTTTCTGAGTACTGTTTATTGTGTGCTGGTTTTTGTGTACTATTTATTGTCTTCTATGTGTTGTTTTCTGAGTACCGTTTATTGTATTTTGGTTTCTGAGTACTATTTAATGTGTGTTGGTTGCTGATTACTGTTTAATGTGTGCAGGTTTCTGAGTACTGTTTATTGTGTACTGGCTTCTTTGTACCTCTTAGTTTGTGCTGGTTTCTGAGTACTATTTATCGTGTGCTGGTTTTTGAGTACTGTTTATTGTGTCTAGTTTCTGAGTGCTGTTTAATATTTGCTGATTTCTGAGTACTGTTTATAGTTTTTTGTTTTCTGAGTACTGTTTATTGTGTGCTGGTTTTTGTGTACTATTTATTGTGTTCTCTGTTGTTTTCTGAGTAGTGTTTATTGTATTTTGGTTTCTGAGTACTATTTAATGTGTGTTGGTTGCTGATTACTGTTTAATGTGTGCTGGTTTCTGAGTACTTTTTTTTGTGGCTGGTTTCTGAGTACTGTTTAATATGTTCTTATATTTGAATACTGTTTATCGTTTTTTGTTTTCTGATTACTGTTTATGGTGTGCTGGTTTTTGACTACTATTTATTGTCTTCTATGTGTTGGTTTCTGAGTACTGTTTAATATGTGCTGGCTTCTTAGTACCTCTTAGTTTGTGCTGGTTTCTGAGTACTTTTATTGTTGTGTTGTTTTCTGAGTATTGTTTATTGTATTTTGGTATCTGAGTACTACTATTTAATATGTGTTGGTCGCTGATTACTGTTTAATGTATGTTGGATTCTGAGTACTGTTTATTGTGGGTAATTTCTGAGTGCTGTTTAATATTTGCTGATTTCTGAGTAATGTTTATAATTTTTTGTTTTCTGAGTACTGTTTATTGTGTGCTGGTTTTTGAGTACTATTTATTGTGTTCTCTGTTGTTTTCTGAGTACTGTTTATTGTATTTTGGTTTCTGAGTACTATTTAATGTGCGTTGGTTGCTGATTACTGTTTAATGTGTTTTGGTTGCTGAGTACTATTTATTGTGTGCTGGCTTCTTTGTACCTCTTAGTTTGTGCTGGTTTGTGAGTACTATTTATCGTGTGCTGGTTTGTGAGTACTGTTTATTGTGGCTGGTGTCTGAGTACTGTTTAATATGTGCTGATTTCTGAATACTGTTTATCGTTTTTTTGTTTTCTTAGTACTGTTTATGGTGTGTTGGTTTTTGAGTACTTTTCATTCTCTTCTGTGTGTTGTTTTCTGAGTACCGTTTATTGTTTGCTGGTTTTTGAGTACTATTTATTGTGTTTTATGTGTTGTTTTCTGAGTGCTAGTTATTGTATGCATGTTTCTGAATACTATTTATCGTGTGCTGGTTGTGAGTACTGTTTATTGTGGTTGGTTTCCGAGTGCTGTTTAATATGTGCTGATTTCGGAGTACTGTTCATAGTTTTTGTTTTCTGAGTACTGTTTATTGTGTGCTGGTTTTTGTGTACTATTTATTGTCTTCTATGTGTTGTTTTCTGAGTACCGTTTATTGTATTTTGGTTTCTGAGTACTATTTAATGTGTGTTGGTTGCTGATTACTGTTTAATGTGTGCTGGTTTCTGAGTACTGTTTATTGTGTGCTGGCTTCTTTGTACCTCTTAGTGTGTGCTGGTTTGTGAGTACTATTTATCCTTTGCTGGTTTCTGAGTACTTTTTATTTGTATGTACTGTTTATGGTCTTCTGGATTTTGAGTACTATTTATTGTCTTCTATGCATTGTTTTCTGAGTATTGTTTATTGTATTTTGGTATCTGAGTACTATTTGATATGTGTTGGTTGCTGATTGCTGTATGTTGGATTCTGAGTACTCTTTATTGTGTGGTGGCTTCTTAACACCTCTTAGTTTGTGCTTGTTTCTGAGTACTATTTATCGTGTGCTGGTTTGTGAGTACTGTTTATTGTGTCTAGTTTCTGAGTGCTGTTTAATATTTGCTGATTTCTGAGTACTGTTTATAGTTTTTTGTTTTCTGAGTACTGTTTATTGTGTGCTGGTTTTTGTGTACTATTTATTGTGTTCTGTGTTGTTTTCTGAGTAGTGTTTATTGTATTTTGGTTTCTGAGTACTATTTAATGTGTGTTGGTTGCTGATTACTGTTTAATGTGTGCTGGTTTCTGAGTACTTTTTTTTGTGGCTGGTTTCTGAGTACTGTTTAATATGTTCTTATATTTGAATACTGTATATCGTTTTTTATTTTCTGATTACTGTTTATGGTGTGCTGGTTTTTGAGTACTATTTATTGTCTTCTATGTGTTGGTTTCTGAGTACTGTTTATTATGTGCTGGCTTCTTAGTACCTCTTAGTTTGTGCTGGTTTCTGAGTACTTTTATTGTTGTGTTGTTTTCTGAGTATTGTTTATTGTATTTTGGTATCTGAGTACTACTATTTAATATGTGTTTGTCGCTGATTACTGTTTAATGTATGTTGGATTCTGAGTACTGTTTATTGTGGGTAATTTCTGAGTGCTGTTTAATATTTGCTGATTTCTGAGTACTGTTTATAATTTTTTGTTTTCTGAGTACTGTTTATTGTGTGCTGGTTTTTGAGTACTATTTATTGTGTTCTCTGTTGTTTTCTGAGTACTGTTTATTGTATTTTGGTTTCTGAGTACTATTTAATGTGCGTTGGTTGCTGATTACTGTTTAATGTGTTTTGGTTGCTGAGTACTATTTATTGTGTGCTGGCTTCTTTGTACCTCTTAGTTTGTGCTGGTTTGTGAGTACTATTTATCGTGTGCTGGTTTGTGAGTACTGTTTATTGTTGCTGGTGTCTGAGTGCTGTTTAATATTTGCTGATTTCTGAGTACTGTTTATAGTTTTTTGTTTTCTGAGTTCTGTTTATTGTGTGCTGGTTTTTGTGTACTATTTATTGTGTTCTCTGTTGTTTTCTGAGTAGTGTTTATTGTATTTTGGTTTCTGAGTACTATTTAATGCGTGTTGGTTGCTGATTAATGTTTAATGTGTTTTTGGTTTCTGAGTAATGTTTATTGTGTGCTGGTTTCTTTGTACCTATGAGTTTATGCTGGTTTCTGAGTACTATTTGTCGTGTGCTGGTTTCTGAGTACTTTTTATTTTGGCTGGTTTCTGAGTACTGTTTAATATGTGCTGATTTCTGAATACTGTTTATCGTTTTTTTGTTTTCTTAGTACTGTTTATGGTGTGTTGGTTTTTGAGTACTTTTCATTCTCTTCTGTGTGTTGTTTTCTGAGTACTGTTTATTGTTTGCTGGTTTTTGAGTACTATTTATTGTGTTTTATGTTTTGTTTTCTGAGTACTAGTTATTGTATGCATGTTTCTGAATACTATTTATCGTGTGCTGGTTGTGAGTACTGTTTATTGTGGTTGGTTTCTGAGTGCTGTTTAATATGTGCTGATTTCGGAGTACTGTTCATAGTTTTTGTTTTCTGAATACTGTTTATTGTGTGCTGGTTTTTGTGTACTATTTATTGTCTTCTATGTGTTGTTTTCTGAGTACTGTTTATTGTATTTTGGTTTCTGAGTACTGTTTATGGTGTGCTGGTTTTTCAGTACTTTTCATTGTCTTCTATGTGTTGTTTTCTGAGTAGTGTTTATTGTTTGCTGGTTTCTGAGTACGGTTTATTGTGTTATGGCTTCTTAGTACGTCTGAGTTTGTGCTGGTTTCTGATTACTATTTATCGTGTGCTGGTTTTTGAGTACTATTGATTGTGTTTTATGTGTTGGTTTCTGAGTACTAGTTATTGTATGCATGTTTCTGAATACTATTCATCGTGTGCTGGTTGTGAGTACTGTTTATTGTGGTTGGTTTCTGAGTACTGTTTAAATATGTGCTGGTTTCTGAGTACTGTTTAATATGTGCTGGTTTCTGAGTACTGTTTAATATGTGCTGATTTCTGAATACTGTTTATCGTTTTTTGTTTTCTGTGTTCTGTTTATGGTCTTCTGGATTTTGAGTTCTATTTATTGTCTTCTATGTATTGTTTTCTGAGTATTGTTTATTGTATTTTGGTATCTGAGTACTATTTGATATGTGTTGGTTGCTGATTACTGTTTAATGTATGTTGGATTCTGAGTACTCTTTATTGTGTGGTGGCTTCTTAGCACCTCTTAGTTTGTGCTTGTTTCTGAGTACTATTTATCGTGTGCTGGTTTGTGAGTACTGTTTATTGTTGGTAGTTTCTGAGTGCTGTTTAATATTTGCTGATTTCTGAGTACTGTTTATAGTTTTTTGTTTTCTGAATACTGTTTATGGTGTGTTGGTTTTTGTGTACTATTTATTGTGTTCTGTGTTGTTTTCTGAGTACTGTGTATTTTATTTTGGTTTCTGAGTACTATCTAATGTGTGTTGGTTGCTGATTACTATTTATCGTGTGCTGGTTTCTGAGTACTTTTTATTGTTTGCTGGTTTCTGAGTACGGTTTATTGTGTGATGGCTTCTTAGTACGTCTGAGCTTGTGCTGGTTTCTGAGTACTATTTATGGTGTGCTGGTTTTTGAGTACTATTTATTGTGTTTTATGTGTTGTTTTCTGAGTACTAGTTATTGTATGCATGTTTCTGAATACTATTTATCGTGTGCTGGTTGTGAGTACTGTTTATTGTGTTGGTTTCTGAGTACTGTTTAATATGTGCTGATTTCTGAGTACTGTTTATAGCTTTTTGTTTTCTGAGTACTGTTGATTGTGTTTTTGTTTCTGAGTACTGTTTATTGTCTTTTCGTTTCTCAGTACTATTTAATGGGTGTTGGTTCCTGACTACTGCTTAATGTGTGCTGGTTTCTGAGTACTGTTTATTGTGTGCTGGCTTCTGGTGATGATGAATCATCCGACGTCTAAGTCCGTTCTACACATTACAACATGGGACATATTTCATTTCAAGACTTGACAGAAACGGAAACTGCTATTTTGTCTCATGTTCAACATCAAGCATTTACTGATGAACTATATACACTTGCAGATGAACATTCATATGTGAAACGAAGCAGTTGTATACAAAAATTTGACCCGGTTTTGGATAAAAACGATGGACTTTTGCATGTCGGTGGACGTCTTCACAGAGGCAGTATGCCAGCGGAAAGTAAATATCCAATAATACTACCAAGTAATCATCATGTTTCATCTTTGATTCTTAGACAGACTCATCACGACCTGAAACACAAGTGGCAGAAATCATACGCTAGCAGCTCTAAGAGAGAGGTATTGGCTTATTCATGCACCTTCAGCCATTCGGAAGCTTATATCTAAGTGCACTGTATGTCGTCGTCTAGACTCAAAGGTAGGAGAACAGAAGATGGCTAGTTTACCAGAGGATCGTTTGATTCCCAATGAACCTCCATTTACAAGAGTTGGTGTAGATTACTTTGGACCATTCGAAGTAAAGCAAAAGCGAAGTCATGTCAAGCGCTATGGAGTTATATTTACATGTTTAGCTTGTCGTGCTGTACAAATTGAAGTTGCAGCATCATTGACAACTGATTTTTTATATTAATGCAATGCGTCGTTTTATTGCACGCCGAGATCAAGTCATCAAAATGCAATCAGATAATGGGACCAACTTTGTGGGAGCTGAGCGTGAGCTGGCAACGACTGGAACCTATCTCAGATACAGGATTATATGCTTCAAAGAAATATTGACTGGCAGTTTAATCCACCCGCTGGATCTCATCATGGTGGTGTGTGTGAACGAGTCATCAGATGTAAAACTTATACGGTACCAATTTTGATGCACCAGATGCGCACTTCGACAAACAATGTCTCTCCAGTGATGCCCAAGCCGAAATTTTAGAAAATCGAAATAACAATATACTTGTAGGAGCTAAACGGAAAACTATAGTGCTAAAAACTGAAGCCAAATTCGTCCAAGAACAAGAGCTATGCATGAGGTAGATAATCCTTAATTTTGAATTGAATTTCTAAATTTTATCGCAGCAATTAAATATACATCCGTATTTTCAAGCTAGTAACGAAGTACTTAGCTACTGAGCTGTAGAGACCCTCAAGATCTATTAGAAAAGTGATGAATAGTGTCCTGAGAGAGCAAGTTTTGGATGACGAAGGGCTTCATACTCTAATGGACGCCCCATCACGAAATGTTCAGATCAGCCAGGAGACTTGGAAACTTTGACGCCAAACCACTTACTTCTGATGAAAACTAAACCAATTTTACCACAAGGCGTCTTTGTGAAGACCGATAATTACTGTAGAAGGTGCTGAAACAAATCCAGTATATGGCAAACCTCTTCTGGAATAGTTGGGTGCGGGAATATCTACCTTTACTTCAAGAGCGACAGAAATGGTGCGAAGTGAAGAGAAACATGAAAGTTGGTGACATTGTTCTGATAGTGGATTCCAGTGCTCCTAGAAATTCCTGGCCTATGGGAGTTGTTAAAGAAACTAGCCCGGATGGTGCAGGTTTTGTGCGTCAAGTGAAAGTTAAAACCCAAACAAACACTTCAATTCGTCCAATAGACAAATTGTGCCCCATTCTTGAAATGAATTAAAAAAAGAACATTATTAATAGAATTCGTTACATATATTCAATATTCGTGCATGTATTTGACATAGATACATTTTATTACTTATTCCGTTCGTTACGAAGTGATTGTATATATTTATATTTTCATTATTGTGCACTAGTTGTAATTGTGTCGCATTGCCCTCCACAATTAAGGGGCTGGGTTGTAGCAACCAATTTCGACATTTAAATTTTTGCGCCAATTTGTACACGTTATCTGCGTTTTACGTCATAGTTTTAAGGGCACATAAAATTATATTATTTTTGTGTATGCACGAGCTCGCCGGAAATAATGTGGGTATGTTCCTGTTTCGCTGGACATTGTACTGAACTACTGTTTCCTAGAGAAACTACTTCTTCGGTAAGACAATGATGAACATTACCACATTCCATACATTTGTTTGAAAACGTGTATTTATTTGAATTGATACAGTATATATAGTATGTTCTTCTTCTTCCTGTGTGGTACTTCACCACTTAAAGTGTATTTTCGTACCGTGTGGTGCAAGGACGTATCATGTGATTAAAATAAAAATTTACAAGTACATTTAAAAGTTTAAAATCCAGGTTGTCTATGGTCGGATACTGATGGACTGGATCTGGCACTTGAAGCTGTCTAAGGATGTTGCATTGACAGCCTCAGATGGTAAAGAGTTCCAAATCCTAATCCCATCTGGAAAAAACCCCGATTTCTGGTAAACTGTAGTCCTGACATACGGCACAAGGAAGATGATGTTGTTCCCTCTTGGAGAAATGGTTGGTATCAGGAGTGTAGATGGTATGTCAACCAGCTGATACACAATACGGTACATCATAATACTCCTGACCTGGGCTCTGCGCTCCTGTAGTAAGGGCCAGTTGAGTTGCTGGATCATACTGGAGACACTGCTGGTTGTCCTAAAATCATTCATTACCATTCTAGCAGCTCTCCTCTGTACCATATCAATCTTATTGATGTTTTCTGTCGTATGCGGGTCCCAGATAACACTTGCATATTCCAGCAAGGGACGGACTAATGCCTTATAGCATAGGGCTTTGGTCTCACGTGGGCATTGATGGATGTTACGTCGTAGAAAAGCTGATGTTGAGTTTGCTCTCTTGGTGATATGGTTGATGTGCTGAGTCAAACTCTTGTGGATATTAACCCCAAGGTACTTGGCAGAATCAACCACTTCAAGGGTGTGTCCATGGATGTTGTAGGGGTATTCTACACACTTCCTTTTGTTGGTGACATGCAGTACTTGACATTTCTTGGGGTGGAACTCCATTAACCAATTAACCTCCCATTGCTGTAGAGCTTCTAGGTCTTCTTGAAGCTTGAAGGCGTCCTTCTTCTTTCTGATATTCCTGTAGAAGACACAGTCATCTGCAAATAATCTTGCTGTTGATCCCTCTGAGACACAATCTGGTAGGTCATTAATAAACGACACGAACAGCAATGGTCCAAGCACACTACCCTGGGGGACTCCTGATTGTATTGGGGCTTTAGATGATGTAACGCCCTCCAGTAACACTTGTTGGGTCCGGCCTACAAGGAAGTCTTTGATCCATTGCAGATGATTGTGTCTAATCCCATAGTGGTCTAACTTATACAGAAGACGCTTGTGAGGAACTTTGTCGAAGGCCTTTGAAAAGTCTGTTAAGATGACGTCAGCTTGGCCTTTGGAGTGGATGTTAAAAGCTAAGTCCTGGATGGTAAGTATTAGCTGACTCTCACAAGAACGCCTCTTACGAAAACCATGCTAGGCATCATGGAGTATGTTGTTACCTTCCAAGTGTCGCATGATGTTACTGCATATAATATGCTCCAGCATCTTGTATGTCACAGATGTTAAACTGACCGGACGATAATTTTCCGCTTTATTCTTCTCCCCTTTTTGTAAATAGGTACCGCATGTCCTGTCTTCCACTCTACTGGAATAGATGCTTGGTTTAGAGATGCCTGGAAGAGTACCTGAAACAGTTAAGCAATCTCATCAGAAAACTCTTTCATTAACCTACAGGCAACTCCACCTGGACCAGTTGCTTTGTGGATCTGGAGGTTGGAGAGCAACTTTCTCAGACCTTCGAGTCCAATTGTTATGGACGGCATGTCCTCATAAGGGCTGCGACCTTTGTCTGGGATGGCATATGTTCGCTCGTCTTTGTTAAAGACCGATGAAAACTGTTTGTTAAGGATGTTGGCCTTCCTGCTACTGTCGGAGTGGGTCATTCCAGCAGAATCCTTCAGTGGTGCTACTCCTGTGGTATCAGATTTCATGACCTTAATAAAACTCCAGAATCTTTTAGGGTTTGATGTTGCATCTGGGCTGATCATGTTCTTTATGTATGTGTCATATGCTGCCTTACATGCTGATCTTGACTCCTTCTTCAAACGATGGTATCTCTGGATGTCCTTGTCATTCTTGGTTTTCCTCGCTTTCCACAAGCTGCGCTTCTTTTTCCGGTTGGCCCTCTTTACGCTTCGATTAACCCATGGTTGCGAGTATCTTGGTGACGACATCTTAGATGGGACGTGCTGGTCTTGTAAGCCAAGTAAACTTGTTTTGATATAGGCCCAGATATCTTCTACAGGGTTGGTGTTGTTAAACCCTGCCAGGAACTTGTTGGTCAGGATGCGACACTCCTCTTTCATGGTTTTCAGATCAGCCCTATTCCATAAATGGATTTTGTGCTGTACAGGCCTTGAACGTCTGACTGAGGCAGAGGATGTAACAAGTACAATATCATGGTCGCCAACACCTGGTGCTGGTGTGCATTTGTCTACCAGAGATGGCCTATTAGTCATGAAAAGATCCAGTGTGGCATTTAGACGTATTGGGAAGGCTACCATTTGCTCAAGTGCATAATGGTGAACACAGCTGAGAAATCGTTGGTTGATAGCGACAGAATTTGAATTTCCCTCTATTGACTGCGATGACCAGTTGATGTCGGGAAGATTTAGGTCTCCCCCTTACAGTATTGTGCAATATAATTCAGCGATAGTATAAAAATATATGACATACAGTAAGACCATGTATAGATATTATTTTTGCTCATAAGGCGCAAACTGGTTGCACTCAAACTTTTTGTAACTTCAGGGGCAATGACTCTGTTTTGTTGTGCACTACAGATGCTCTTTATATTTATTGTAATTTATATCAGAGTACTATTTGTTTGGTGCAGTCTGTGTTATAAACAGCAATTTTCTGTATTGAAATAAGTTTTTGGATAATTTGAATTATTATCATACATGATCCTATGTGTTGTCAGTGTCAATTCACTGTTTACAATTCTTGTTTTGTATCGTATGAAGTTGAGGAAGTCACATGATGTCAATCAATGACTTATAAAATTCCAGGCATACGCATAGACGAGTTATGTTTCTAGTCATTTTGGACAGTGGCAAGTACAATGGCAGAGTTGAAAAGATTGAGCAGATCGCATAGTTTGTCTGAAGTTTCTCCAGTCTTATATATTGTATATTTGTGCGATTAGATCACATGTTGTCGTAAGTGGCCTGTGATGCATATTTTCTGGATTTTTAAAAAAAACCAACAAATTTTAATATGATCATGGTATGAAGTTTGACATGTCCATCTTTATGAATTTGATAGGACCCTATAGAAGCAGTTTCCATTTCCATACACTTTCACGGCGGTATATAGAATTACCGAAATACCCGTGATTTACCGAAATACCCCCAGAAAACACCGAAATACCCCCAAACCTACCGAAATACCCATTTCTCCATTTTATATTAATGTAATTTAAATACTTGTATAAGAATTTTTTTTAAACCCAAGTATTTAATAATTTATGGAATTTTTCTTGTATATTTCACACCGGAAACGGCTCGAGACAAGAATTGTAACTCTCGTTAACTATCATAAAGGTCAATAAAATATCGCCACATACAAACATACTTTTATTTATTTTATTTTAGGTGAACAATTAATGATTGTTTTCTCATTATAATTACTTGCAAACTTATTTTGGCGTTTGATATTTCGGAATGGCACACTAATACGTCAGTTTCGAGATAAGAGCTCTCCTGTTTAGGAGGTACATTTAGTAGAACTTCGAGTGCCTAAGTGGGACAGAGTGAACTTGCAGTCAGTGAGGAAGACGATAAAATGTAATATGTTTGTTGAGACGAACGAAGACCCCACAACATCTTACAACACGACATGAGGCAATTCATTTAACGCGGAAAATATAACGCGGTTGATGTAAACAGTACATTGTGACGTCATCATTAGCCGCGACTGTTTTTCTTTCAAATCAAGCAATTATCCACAACAAAACGTACGAACGTATGGGAGAGCTTGTCTGGAATTTAAAATCATTTGTGGTACTTTCCAAACTATTCATTTATTTTATCTACGGGGTTGTCGATAAAGTATACCGCAGTGACGGCGACATTTTTCCGGAAGCATTATGGGTAGTCTCCATCAAACCACGTGACTCAATTGTGTAATCATTGAAGCGAGCTCGTCGCGTCGCTTCACGACGCGAGCTTCGCTCGCTAATATGTTGTACGGTTTGACTGTTGAGACGAGCGAAGACCATTAACATCTTGCAACACGACTTATAGACATTTTATCCGCCTCTTCATTTAACGCGGGAAATATAACGCGGTGGATGTAAACAGTTATATTGTGACGTCATATTAGCTGCAATGTTTTTTCTTCTTCTCTCAAACCAAGCAAAAACAAAACGTTTGAAGCTATAAGAAAGCTTGTCTGGAATTTAAAAACGTTTATGGTACTTTCTAAACAATCTAATTATTTTACGGGTTTGTCCATGAAGTATACCGCAGTGATGGCGACATTTTTCCAGAAGCATTATGGGTAATACTCATCTTTTTTCAGCTGATGAAGAGCAAATCACGTGACTCATATGTGTAATCATTGGAGCGAGCTCGTCACGTCGCTTCGCTCGCTATTAAAAGCGGCTTCTCTGTGAATATTTAAATGAAGGAAATGCAAAATAATAGCGAGCGCTGGCTCGTACTGCGAGCTCTAATGACTAGAGCGCGGGAAATAATCCGAGCTAAATCTCAACCTCTAACAAGAATTTTTTTTGGACGCCAATCCCAGAAGGCGGATGGTTCGATTCGTAAAATAATAATAAAAAAAAATCTTTGAAGTATTACAAACCTTTCTTATTTGAAAGGAAAGGATGACAATCATATTCTTCCCCCTTTCTTTTTAAAATATTGTCTAAAGAAATGTAAACAGTCACGTCACAACTACCAGGCTACGTCACAACACGCTCGTTGCATTTCCCGCTAAACTGGTTCCTACATTGGCGAGAAGAGCAAGACAGTATTTAATCCAACGTATTGACAGTGAACCAGATCAGTTTTCCTTGTTTTCAATATAAATTTTTTGAAAATGTATTCAGATATGCTGCGCTCGCCCCAACGGTCACACCGTAATCATGTTATGTTTTACGGCGTTACCGTGTTTGAGGGCGAAGCAAAAAAGTTTTGGCATTATTATCTATATCCAAATCAGGACAAAAACAACCCGAAGTTAGCACGCGGACGGAGCTGTATCAAAGCATCCTAATTTTGGACATTTGATCCGCCTATATATTGAACGCAGGAAATATAACGCAATCGATGTAAACAGTACATTGTGACGTCATATTCAGCGTCGTTATTTAGCAAATTTACAAACATAGCGTTTGAACCACAACAAAAAATATGGCGTTAATTGTGGAGTGATTATATATGATTAGAAAAATAAGATGTACATGCTTTTACGGATTTTATGTAACATCTCAGAACGACGTGAACTAGGGTAGACGAGATTCAAAATGGAGGAATACATGTCCACGCGCTAATATTCGAATCGACGCCATTGGTACCAAACTTTTCAAGTTCCATAGGTATGGTGTAATTTTTCATTATTTTCCTTTTAAACATGTATATACGTGTTACCTATAGGGAGAGCTCCGCTCTCACGGCCCTTCGAAAGAAATGTTTTACTAAAATAGAAACATAAACACAATGTAATATGTTTTACGGCGTGACCGTGTTTGAGGGCGAAGGAAACAATTTTGGAATTAGTATCTATATCCAAAACAGAACAAAAACAACCCGAAGTTAGCAGGATTTGATCCGCCTATATATTGAACGCGGGAAATATAACGCAACTGATGTAAAAAGTACATTGTGAGTCATATTCAGCGTCGTATTTTAGCAAATTTACAAACATAGCGTCTGAACCACAACAACAAACATGGCGTTAATGGTGGAGTGATAATATATGATTCAGAAAATAAGATTTACATGCTTTTACGAATTTTTGTAACATCTCAGAACGACGTGAACTAGGGTAGACGAGATTCAAAATGGAGAAATCTCAGAACGTAATAGTATTCGAATCGACGCCATTAGTACCAACATTTTCAAGTTCCATAGGTATGGTTTAAATTTTCATTGTTTTCCTATATTTTCCTTTTAAACATGTATATACGTGTTATCTATAGGCCTTTCCGAAAACGTGAGTTATCTCTCTTTGTATTCTTACATTTAGTATGAATATGACAACTTCCGGGTAGTAACACAGTCAGACTGCGCATATATTATATATATAGTTATATTAGTATGGGCGCTGTTCAAAATCGAGAACAGTTGAAATCATTTGTACGAGTGAGTTAGAAAATGATAATGGAAAAAAAGAAGAAGAATTTCTTGATCGAGTCGGGAGTGATTTTCGGGGGGAGGGGGGATTTTAAAAATTAAATTGGAAATCACCCAGACATTCATTTGTTTACATATGTATCCAATAACGACTGACATAATTATTTTGTAGGCAATTTTTTTTTATTACAGATATTTAAAACGTCGAGTGCCTGTGGTGAGAAGATCTTGCATACATGTAAAATGCCCCCCCCCCCCTCTTTTCAAAATAAAAGAAATCAATTAAAATAGGAAATCAACGCTTTCATTGTTTTATCAGGGTTAAATTTATTCCACCACCACCAATCGACTCTTTCAAAAATAAACCAGATTGCAATCATTGGGTAACTTTCTTCAAAGTACCAGGACGTGGACGTGCAAATCATTTTGTACACTGCAGCATGAAGCTAGGATTGTTAATATCAACTGATATGTTTAAAATGCAGTAAAATAGGTAACTAAATAATATTTTTTATTAATTTTGTTGAATATTGCTAGACTGATATAAATTATTTTTCATAAACCTGTGTGATCCCGGAAGGGGGGGGGGGCATATTCTCAAATGTACTCTCTGGGGGATAGGTAAGTTTACCCCCCCCCCCCCCTAATACAATGCTTTTGACGTCTCTGTATCTTCCCTCTTTTATTCGTTTTAGCCCCCTTGAAATCTATTTGATTATGTATAGGCACGTATCTTGTCATAAAAGAAATTGCAATGACAGATTTAGACACCCCCTTTCGCCACAAATTTACAAAATAATTTGAGTAAAACTCCGAATATTTTACTCAAAATGGCTGTATTTACAGGTACATACTCTTGCCGACTATAAATTCAGGGTGTTCAATTATACGTTATTTTATTTTCAAAGCATTGCATGTCAGTTTAAAGATGGTTTGTGACGACGAAATTCTTTATGGTTATACTTGTATTTGAAACTGTATAAAATTTGTGGGCAGACAGCTGGAAATCTGTCAGTGGCCTCTGCTTCATTTACAAATTTTACTCACCAATCGAAGGAGATGAACATTTTCAGAATCCAGATGTGTCAGTCCGACATACCTAGACGTACATCGTGGCAGAACTTTCATCACTGAATGTACTACATTGATATTGAACAAGTAACTTCTGATATTTTATTATAAATCTGACTGTATTAAAACACGGGCTATAGATCCTGAGGAAATGTATGCAATATATGATATATACTAATTTCAGTTATAAAACACGTGAAATCCTGGAAAATGGGGGGGGGGGGTTGGGTTAGTTAGAATAATCTTACTGCGTCTCGGGACAGGCCCGTCGTAGGAAATTACATCAGTTTAACGATAGAACATCCTATCGGAGAGGGGGGGGGGGGGTGTCCTCCTCTACTTACAACATTAATTTTCTATTATTTTTACAGGCAAAGTTGGTTATTTGCACGTGTATGAAGTAAACCTATGCATTGAGATCTTTTATTAACGTTAACATATTTGTTGGCGTGATTACTGTAAAATTATACAGCATTATCTTTGCGGCCTTCTGCACTGTTGATAATGACGCTTCTCGAATATACTACCCGGAAGTCTTAACCTACTGTTACGCAAGCGTACTACGTTCCGGATCAAGGAAAGATAACTCATGTTTTCGGATTGGCCTATAGGGAGAGCTCCGCTCTCACGGCCCTTCAGGCCGTGAGAGGGCTTCGCCCTCTAATATGTTTTACGGCGTGACCGTGTTTGAGGGCGAAGCAAAAAAGTTTCGGCATTAGTATCTATATCCAAAACAGGACAAAAACAACCCGAAGTTAGCACACGGACGGAACTGTATCAAAGCATCCTAATTTTGGGCATTTGATCCGCCTATATATTGAACGTGGGAAATATAACGCAATTGATGTAAACAGTACATTGTGACGTCATATTCAGCGTCGTTATTTAGCAAATTTTCAAACATAGCGTTTGAACCACAACAAAAAACATGGCGTTAATTGTGGAGTGATTATATATGATTAAGAAAATAAGATTTACATGCTTTTACGAATTTTATGTAACATCTCAGAACGACGTGAACTAGCGTAAACGAGATTCAAAATGGAGGAATACATGTCCACGCGCTATTATTCGAATCGACGCCATTGGTACCAAACTTTTCAAGTTCCATAGGTATGGTTTAATTTTTCATTATTTTCCTATATTTCCCTTTTAAACATGTATATACGTGTTACCTATAGGGAGAGCTCCGCTCTCACCTTCGGGCCGTGAGAGGGCTTCGCCCTCTAATATTTGAAAGTAATATCCTGGATATGATACCTACGACAAACGAAAATAGTGATATAATAAGTATTCCATGTATTTAATTACTCCCTGAATATTTATCACTTACTTAGTTTGTGTATCAGTTGAATTCAGGTGATGAAACAGCGTATGAGAAAAATACTGAGTACATTTACTTATGCAGTGATGAATATTCGTCCCACTCCCGCACGTAAACAAGTTGTTTCGCGCCTTACTATGTACGAGAGTTCTTCAAGGGGAAATAACTTGAACGTATCTCGAAACCGGCGTATTAAATCACTGCATGTGCTCTTCTACCCGCAAGGAAAGCTGAGCAGGTAATTTTCTCCTCGTTAAAGATAAAGAAAGCAGTACTAGCATCTGCTTGGATCAAACTAATTCTATTCTCACAATTAAATATTAAAGGGGAGATTTAATGAGGAGGTGAACAATTTACTTATCAAAATTTGAAATAATATGTATACGGTGTGACCGTTGGACCGAGCGAAGCATGTAATGGTCATTGGAGTGTCCCAAGTGGTAATCATAATTCCGTTAAGTACGGTAGATTATGATTCATTTAAAAAAAATATTTTTAATGAAATTTTTCTTGCGCTAAAAACCCAGTAAGATCTCAATATTCAAGGGGTTTATATGGGGAGAACAGTTTTACAGGATCCGCCTATTCATTAAACTGGGAAATAAAACGCAAGGCGACGTCAACTGTGCATTGTGACGTCACATTTAGCCTCGACTTTTTTTCTCTTTTTCAAAGCAAACAATTATAAACAACAATAATACATTCCGTATGCAATGAAAAGGCCGTTATAAAACTAAACAAAATTAACCAATAAATTCAAAATGGTAAAAAAGTAACCGCAATTTTATCGTATATTCTTATTCAAAGAAACTCATGAACTCGTTCATCTATTTAGTCGTATTACGGTGTTATATGTAATTATTTGCTAAAACCTGTTATAATGATAATTATACTATTCATTTTGAACAAATTGGGTGTTTAAATTACGAATTGCACGTCAGAGTCTTCTATTATTGGCATTCAAAATAAAACACGAATAACTGTTGAAGCAGGTAATGAAAAAATAAATGGCGGCGCCCATATGGATCACGAAAATTTCACTGAACGTATATAGAGATTATCTCTTTTTCTTTTGCTGAATTTGACTTTTTTCTTTTACATACGTGTTACCTTTAGAGCCTTGCTTCGCGAACGGGCCTTCGGCCCGTCCGAGCTTCGCTCGGTATAAAAGAAAAATTTCATAAATTATTAAATACTTGGTTTTATAAAAAAAAACCTTCTTATACAAGTATTCAAATTACAATAATATGAAATGAAAAAAGAAGAAGGGTATTTCGGTAGGTTAGGGGGGTATTTCAGTGTTTTCTGAGGGCATTTCGGTAATTCTAGTTACCCCTTTCACGGGGCATATATCTACAGGGCCATCTTTGGGGTAAAGTACCTTAGCAATTTTGTCTACACTAGCGTCTCAAGGCAATATATCAGACCTCATTACACTCAGATAAGTATAGTCTTTCTCGCAACTTGCGTATCTTAAAAGATATGTCGAACTGCAAAGCTGGCCAGTCTTTCGTTCCTGCTTTCTGTAGGGATCCTTTCTGGAGATCAAAATCGATATCTATTGCATCTATTAACAAATGTTAGTACTGCAAGGAAATCAGATTGCAATGGGCGAACATCTATTATTATTTACTTTAAAATGATAAACAAAGACTTGACAGTCTAAATTGCCCTGAAATATACATTCGACGGAAATTCTATTTTTATGCAAGTTTAGAAGAACTGCACAGTCAATACACATGCTAAATATACGCTAGTACTTTATTACGACCAAAAACTACCACATTCATTAGAACTGGTGCAAATATCCCATTTCAAATGTTTTTCATTCAGTAAAATATGCGAAAATCAAATTTTAAAAAACTTACGTATAAATTTCAATGTTAACATTGTAGTCATTAAAAGAATAATCAATTAATTTCTGACTTTAAAGTTTACATGAAAATTTGTACAAAGAGAAAAGTCACACAATACAATTCAATGTGATGGACGGAAAATCAACAAAGAAATAAATACATGAATGCACAAGAGTATCATCAAACTTCTACAAATCATTACAAAATATAGAATAGTCACAATTACACACAAGTAATAGTATATCAAAAATACTCTAACTATATCATTGTACAAAACTGCATTGACCTACACCATGTCACCATCAACAACTTCGGTGGATTTTAAAACAAAATGATCTTGCTCTCATGTCATGCTCATTTGACACTTTCGAAGTGTGAGGAAAACTAAATCTGTATTTTTGATGAGCAAGTGAATGTTATTTTTATAATACCAGGAAATATAATTATGATTTTAATCTCTGGTAATCTGAGGGACTCAATTACAAATTGGTATGGTTTAAATCATATTGACTCTACACAATAACGAGTCCTAGCACAATAAAAATACAAAGAACTGAATAAAGTACAAGAATTAATTCAGTCAACCATGAAACATTTTTATTAGAATAATTCAACTGTAATGATAGTGAAACTTGATGTGTATCTACTCATTCCATAACCACATAAATAAAATTCAGATTCCTAAGTTAAGAAAATAATATTCAGCAAAAAGTCCCATTAATCTCGTAAAAATCAGTCCACTGTAATGAAACTTAAACTTGATCTGTAAACATATGAATTATTAGTAAATATCGAACCAAATTTCAGCTACCTTGATCAAATCTGGAAAACAAAAATTGAAGAAGTGCAATTCAACTATGAAACTTAGTCTTACCGATTTTGTTAAAATAGGGCAACCGTAACCAAAGTGAACCTTCATTTCTACTCATTAGGTCACCACATACCAAATTTCAGCTTCCTTAAACAAAGCATGATGAAACAAGAGGCCCATGGGCCACATCGCTCACCTGAGTCACCTTGGCCCATATCTGAAGACTTTCCATATATATTTGCATGTAAAACCTTAGTCCCTATTGTGGCCCCAACCTAACCCTGGAGGCCATGATTTTTGCAAACTTGAATCTACACAATGTCAGGAAGCTTTCAAGTAAATGTCAACTTCTTTGGCCCAATGGTTCTTGAGAAGAAGATTTTTAAAGATTTTTCCTATATATTTGTATGTAAAACTTTGATCCCCTATTGTGGCTCCATCCAACCCCCGGGGGCCATGATTTTAACAAAATTGAATCTGCATTATGTCAGGAAGCTTTCATGTAAATCTCAGCTTTTCTGGCTCAGTGGTTCTTGAGAAGAAGATTTTTCCTATATATTTGTATGTAAAACTTTGATCCCCCCTTGTGGTCCCATCCTACCCCCGGGGGCCATGATTTGAACAAACTTGAATCTACACTATGTCAGAAAGCTTTCATGTAAATATCAGCTTTTCTGGCTCAGTGGTTCTTGAGAAGAGGAGTTTTAAAGATTTTCCCTATATATTTGTATGTAAAACTTGATCCCCTATTGTGGCCCCATCCAACCACTTGAATCTGCACTATGTCAGGAAGCTTTCATGTAAATTTCAGCTCTTCTGGCCCAGTGGTTCTTGAGAAGAAGATTTTTAAATGACCCCACCCTATTTTTGTGATTATCTCTCCTTTGAAAAGGACATGGCCCTTCATTTAAACAAACTTGAAAGCCCTTCACCCAAGGATGCTTTTGGCCAAGATTGGTTGAAATTGGCCCAGTGGTTCTGGAGAAGAAGTCGAAAATGTAAAAAGTTTACAGACGACGGACAATAGGAGATCAAAATAGCTCACTTGAGCTTTCAGCTCAGGTGAGCTAAAAAGTGGAAAACCAAGTGAAAATATATTCGGCACAAAGTTCCATAAATCTCGTAAAAAGCATTCAACTGTGACGAAACTTAAACTTGATCAGTCAAGGGCATCAGCAAAGGGGTGGCAGGGGCGACGGCTGCCACCCCAACAATTTTGCAAGAATAAAATTTATTAAAAACAAAATACAAAATTAGAAAAATTTGTAATGGCAATATTGATTGTAGACATACAGTAGTAAATCACATACCAAATTTCAGCTTCCTAACTCAAAGCATAATGAAAAAAGTACGGAAAACCAAGTGTCACAGACTGATTGACAGACTGATAACGAGGAAACCTAGATACTGTAAGTGGTTTTAATTTCGCGGTGCTAAATGTTCGCGGTTTTTCATATTGGTCTAATTGCGGTGGTTTTATTTTCGCAGAATTCAAATTTTATAACTGTTCAAAACGTAATTGTGTCACACTTGCAAAATGATTGCGGTTGTTTTAATTTCGCGGAAAAATCCCCGACCGCGAACATAGTGAAATTAAAACCACCGCAATCATTTCCCCATTTACAGTAGTCCCCTTCAGTTTCACTGGTTGTGGACAACTAGATCATGCCCTACCAATATTTCACCTACTTATCACTTGATCAGCCTCATAAAAAATATTACACATACATGTATATCATTTGTAACATAAATATTTAATAGTTAACTATGAATATTAAATAGTTAAGTACATGTAAATAAAGATAACAGTGTAATCTTAACCCTTTCACTAGCATAGAAATATAAATTCACATAATAAATTCATCTGTAAAAAAAAATAAAAAAAATAAATTACACTTTGATTTCTAGTAACTTTGTAATCCAAATCATTTTAAGAATTCAACATTCTATGTGAAAACCATGCAGAGATATACTGACTGGTGTTAAGGTTTTAATATTTGAGAAGTTGTTTAAAAAGAATTGACTATAGCAAGAAAACAGAGTATGTTTGGTTAAAATAGTATGTTCTAGAAGACCATAGGATACATCAATAATAGATGAATGATTAATCTTCATGTACATGCAAGTACTAGTGATATACTGTAATTAATATGAATTTCATAATATTGACCAGTACACATCCAATTATTTGTATAATATGTAATAAAAATAAGATTTAATTATTTTCTTGTATTAACCTGTACAATTCTTAATTTCTTACCCAGACTGCTTCTTTTGAAATTATTTAAAAGTTCAAAAGGGAGACAACCTGTACAGACAGATTACATTGCCAGCAGTCACAGAAAGCTCCACAAACACAAAAACAATTACACTACATGGATAATCCACAATCTCCATTCCAGTGATGAAACTTAAAAAGGATATTTATCTTTAAATATTTATACCGTATAAGTAGAATGTTTAGTGAGGATTTAATTTTGGCATTTTTAGTGACAGTGTTTAGGTCGCTAAAATTGAAAATCATTATTATTCATTCCTTGGAATTATAAACTCGCTAAAATTAGCTCTCGCTAAATATATATACCCACAAATCGCTAAAGAACAAGGTACGATTGTGTACATAAAACAGCCCAAAAATTTTCTGCTTAAATGAGTCTTTAATAAAGCTTGATCTGTGCTTTAAGTAAGTTAAATATATGCCAAGTATACTATCTCAACTTAAATCAAAGTTGTTGCTTATTTGATAGCATTATTACATCATAAATAAGACTTTTCCCCGCCTTTTTTCAAAAAGAGCTTGTTAATTGTTAAATTTCATCCAGATTATTGCTTAGGAAAAGGTGTGCTCATCTGTCGAGCAAAATGAAATTAAGATATATTGTGTGTTAACAGAAGATGAAAAATGTAAATATGTATTTGCTCGTAGCATGGGCTGTATATTTTCTGAAAGGAAAATCCCCTGAATTTATGATTTTTTTCATTGATTTTGACATTTTTGCAACTTTTTGCCAACTTCAACACTCCTGTCGTATAACACAAAGCAATTTTGAATCAAAGTAGACATAGTTTGGGTTTGCCTATACATTCCTTATTTGAATGCCAGGTTTTGGGGCTCCTATTGAAATCATCCATTTTTTCCTGCTTCTTTGTTTCTCGCTAAAAATACTACTTATACGGTGTAAGTAAACAGCTTACATTATGATTTTAAATTTCTGAAAGAATATTGTCAAATTGTCAGAGACCATTGACTTCATGCAATATTCAATAATGTCCTGCAGATAGACCATAAAATTCATGCAATATTCAATAGTGCCCTGCAGTTAGATCATAGAATTCATGTAAATATTAATAATGTCCTGCAGTTAGATCTAAATATTTATTTAATAATGTCCTGCAGTTTCTGAGTCCACCACACTTGTGAATTGTTCCTCTCCCAGATTCACATTCTCAAGATTGGCTGCAGACTTCTTTTTGTACAGGTATTCCTCTAGGTTTTTCAGAACTGTCTGGGGGTGTCTTTTTGCATGATTTTCAATATCTGTTGTTTAAAATTCATCAATGATTTAGGCATCTTTGATATTCACAAACAATATGAATACATTAAATTACCTCAGTATTGTACACTCCACTCCCCCCCCCCCCCCCCCCCCCCCCCCCCCCCCCAGAGAAGAAAACCCAGCCCAATTGTTTTGAAAGAAAATGATTTTGAATCCTTTAATTGACATTGTGGTGTCCAGGTAGCCTAGTGGTTAATGTGTTTCCTCACTGCAACCTGAGTTTGACCCTTGTGATAAACAGTGGTTGTATACAAGAAAGCCAATGATAGACTTAAAAAACTGTTATTTTCTTGTGATTCAGTTGTTTATAAAAAGACCCTCGAACAATGCAATTTCAATATAATTGTAATTTGTTCCCCTCTATATACATGTATTATAAATTACACAATCAGAAATCAAACAATAATTTGCACAATTATTTCTAAAACTTGTAACTTATTGAAATAATTTATGCCATCAATTTATGACACCTCTATATTTATAACAGAAATTATTCATTGAGTCAATGACTGAGAGTAAGAGAGAGAGAGAGTACATGTAGAATGTGTGTCAGCTACTCTTAGGAATACAACCATTATTCAAACAGAAACTGCAGAGGTCCCTGAGACAGGTCCTGTGTATATCAAAACTATAAAAAAAGCAAGGACAGGTAGATTTCTACCATGTTCTGTCTCTGTGTATTTCTTTGAGTGCCATGGGATATAGCAATTAACACCTTGGTAGACCCTGGTCACTCCAGGTAAATAACATATGTTTAGATTAGGCTCCGCCTACATTTTCACTGACCATAGGGTCATGAGATGGGTCTTTAAGACAAGTAAGAGGAACTTCCTAGCCATTTCATTTTGATGAAACACAAAGTTAACTCTGAGAGAACATAATCTTAGAGAAGCATACACTCACGAGAGAATCTTAGAGAAGTATACACTCACGTTGCAAGACAAAGCCCGAGTCTGCGATGGTTTTCCCCTGCGATTTCCACATCTGGTACATTTGTAGATACAAGCCAGTGTAAAAGTCAGACATCAAAGGAAGGACCTCTTTCTGTTTATTGCACTCTCTGAAAATCACAAGCAATCGCAATGATTGTATTCATTGACAAGCATCTTTTACATTTTATTCAATATCAAAGATGTCATATTTGCCTTTGAAAACCGAACACTTTACAAAAGTAACATGTAGGAACCGATATGTTGAGCTATGGTTACAGTTATTAGCTAGGTTATCAAACTATCAAATATCAACATTTACTGATAATGAAATATGATGTTATGAAAATAGTGGATTTTCATAATTTTTATGAAATATGAAGAAGATAGAGTTTTGTTAGTGGAAATTTGAACATCAAATATGGCCTGCATGAATTCACAATCATAGTTTGAAGTATGGCACAAATGATAATGCATGTATTATACATATTTTAAAAAATGTGGAGGTGATTTGATGTGGACAAAGGACATCCCCACTTTAGCTGTGACATATGGCCCCCCGACGATTTAGTAAAACATCAAAATTTGAATTTTGCCATTTACAATGCTCGAAGATGTTCATTAATACCTTAACTTACAGGTTTGGTATTTTATTTTGCTGAAAAGTTCGTTAACTTTAAGAGCTACGGCGTCTTTTGAAGTCGGGGTTGTCTGTTTTTGTTAAATCTCTATTGATATTCATCGAATGACTGGTTTTTAAAGCCTTTGTTTATATTGAACACGAGGTTGTCCGACTTCTCCTTTCTATCATAATTCTTTTTTGTAATAAAGAAAATTATATCTAAAAGGCAAGACTGGACAATCTTGTGCCGGTGATAAAATTCATCAAAATTTGCAAAAACTACACATTTTCTTTCTACCTCATTTACCTGTCTTGACCTCATCTTGATCTGCTGAATATCAAAGTAGCCACGTGATAATCTGTGCCACGCTAATGCTCGAAATGCACGATATTGTCAACTACATGTATACATACCAAATAGGGGAGATGGGGGAGGGGCAGCCCCTTCCTGTTGCTATGTCCCTCTGTTATTTGGATTTTAATCGACAAAGAATACACATTTCAACACACTCTCTCTTTCTCTCTCTCAGGCATTCAGTCTATTTTATCTGCTTAAAGCCGTATGATCTGAAGTTCATTTATCAAAGTTATTAATTTTCCCTTGAAAGCTGCAGAAAACATTTATAAAGTAAATATATCTAGAGAGTACGCCTATGGTAGGCATTTATGAATAGCCCCATGCGCGTCAGCGGAGTTTACATGTTCAAGTTGTATAAATAGCACATTGTGGTGGGATTTAAATACAGTGGAGCCTCGTTAATCCGGACACTTTGGTTCCCAGCAAAATCGTCCGGATAAATGAAGCGTCCGGATAACTGAATCACATATTTTTTATCTTTGCATAAGTAACCAATATGCTTACTTTATTGATGCATAGTGAATTAAACACATTCTATCATTGGATTTAACCATTTGCATTAGTAAATAAATCATAATAATGTTAACATTTACATGAAAGGTGAAGATAATGAACAGTGATCAATCTCATAACTCCTATAAGCAGAGCTGTGGAATTTTTTTCTTCAGAAGCCTGTCATTCGGACAGACATGTTTATTAACTTTGCCTGTCCGAACAGATTTAAGCCTGTCCGAATATTAAGAGTTAAAATTCACATAATTTATAAAACTGAAGTAACACACAGATCGCAGGTTTTAGAAGTTTATTATAACATGTCTTACACTAGTTTCAAACTCAATTTCTAATTCTCTCACAACCTCTCTCACCATTCTTTCATTCTCATCAAAATCTTGCTCACATCTGATTCACACTCACTGTCTTCACCATCCATTCTCTCACCTACTCTTATTCCATCCCTAACACTCTGTCTCTCATCTAATACTGCTCTCTGACTCTCACTGTCACTCTCTCCTTGTGTAAATTTGATCGGCCACGACGCCATACTTTCGCGCGGTTTAGTTTGCCTGGTTCCCTGTCTCTACTATGTGTCATTGTTAGTGAGCCAGGGAACCAGACAAAAGTTTCATTTGGAGATCCTTGAGTGGCTTCTACCTCACACATTGTATAGGCCTAATGCATTGCATAGTGAAGTCATCCGAGGATTACCAATGCATAAGAAACGACAATTCTGGATAAAGACTGTTTACCCGATGGCATTTTGTGTTTTTCTTAATGCGGGCGGTGCAAACAACATCGGTCATGCGGTCCGACATTTAACCAACTTATGTCGGTCACTGCCAAATTAAGCCGGTCTTGCCGACATGACCGGCAGTTTTCCACAGCTCTGCTATAAGCAATACATTTCAAAGCTCTAAAATTGAAATATACGTGTGCAGTTTATTTGCCTATATGCTTACATTGTACATGTATATTAGCACTACAAATATTAAATATATAAAACTGTGTACCATATGCACTAAAACAAATAATGAAGCACTATATGTAACTATAAATAAATAAATCATTAGTAACTAACATAATCATTTACACTTCAAACATTTCATCACACTTTTACTTCTTAAAGAGGCCGGCCATTTCCATCTGTCACGATTCACGGGTTCGGTGTGACACACATCACACACCTAATTAAAGGGAGGTGTTGACAGGGTACAGGTAATCGCTTCAATTAGCCAGTTTGGCTTGTTTTCTTTATAATTTACGCCTTGCTAAAATTGTTCAACACAGACCTTCCCTCAAAAAAATTACTGTCCGGATTAACGGTACAATTTTCAACGCATTTTAACGTTTTGTAGTAAAAAATGACCATCTGGATCTGGAACGCGAATTTCCGGATTAATGATGCAAAATAACGTATAAAAATTCCGTTCCCTAGAAAAATCGTCCGGAAGGTGAAGCGTCCGGATTAATGGCGTCCGGATTACCGAGGCTCCACTGTATCATGAATATCAAAGGAAAGCCGTATCAATTCAGGTAATAAATTCTATAGTTTTCAGGCTGAGGGTAACCATTCAAAACATAGTTTTCTACCCTTATCTTCCAATATCCCTGGGGAAAAGGACTGTGAACATACTGGAGATACATCCGTATTTAATATTCATCAACAAGTATAATAGATAATTTATTTTTTCTTTGAAAAGAGGGATGGTAAAAGGGACAGCTAAAGCTACAGCTAAAGTGGGGAGGTCGTTCAATAATAAATTCAAATTAAAAACTGTTGAATAATTTTCAAAGTAATTTTTAAAAAAAAATATAGCTAACAAAATTAGCATATTGTGTAGATATTTGGAGAATTCAGGAAATCATTTATGATTATGATGTCACATTTGAAAATACTGTGATTATTCATTTTTGTTTATTGTGCATAGCGAAGTTGATAAAATCTACTGACTTGAAACTTTTTGTATTTCCAAGGACAGGATGCTGACCGATGCAATAGGTCACCCGAGTTTACTCAGATGACCTAATAAATCTTGCTAAAAAGTAGGGATTTTTAAAGTACAATTGTTGTTATCTGTTTCCCCATTCAATTTCATTTACAAATTCAGTGACTTTATAAATGTTTAAATAATGGAACCATCACCATGTACATGTAGATGTGTAATTGTTTCACCCGCAGGTATATATTTTATATATCCCCAAAATTCTCACTTGTTGAGACATCCTTCCCTTAGGGCTTGAAGAGCGATTCTGGACAGATTAATGGACATGACACAAAAGGGGAAGTTCTGCAATCAAGGAAATAAAGTATAGAATTGATCACTGAAATGTATATTGTATTAATATTTACACATGTGGCACATTTATTCAATAGGTTTAAATTCATGTTGACACACATCAGTAAATTGTAAAGTGACTGCGAGTAATTTACAACTCCAGTCTGAGAGTTAAGATTTAAAATCCAACATCCTTTCTCGGATAAATATACATGTAAAAGTGCATTGTAATATGCAAGTATATACAAATATAAGATTTGAATTTTTCTGTAAGTTGTTGAAGATTAACTTGCATGTTTACCTGGGTGGGGTGAAGAGACAGTTTGTAGATTTGATCGGCAAGCATCTGCCGCTTGGCATCACGTAATAAATATAGCAAATGTAACAAACCCAGCAGTCCTACACCCCTCAGGTCTGTTGATGGATCCCTGCCTGAAATACAAAGAATATCTACATGTGTAGATGTAAAATGTATCTATATTTACCTTGTACATGCATGATCAAAACCCAAACTCACTGAATTGGACACACTGATTCACAATTTTCCACAAAATTTTATATTTCACTTTAATGATCAAATTACTGTCTAATGTGTTTAAAAAGGTTTCACAAAAATTAAGGTTATACTTGAAGAAAAATGCTCTATCATTATTTTCCTAGAATAAAGCATAGGAAAATATTGTTTTTACTCTGTTTCTTCTATTATTAATTATCGGAATCAGTCCAGCTTTTTTGTTGCACATTGAAATCGTTTGATATTCCTATCATAGGTAGATAATGATATCCTTAATTGATCTGCATGGTCAAAATTGCAGTACGCGCATGCGAGCATTTTTCATTTTGATTGGATAATACTAAAACATCAGTAACTCTCTTATGAATAAAGCAAATGAGTTGATATTCACGGCATAGATAGATCATAAGTGTATCTATAAATCAGTGTAATAAAAAATGCAAATGCTCATGCATCTTCTTTTGAAAGTTCAATTTTTGAAGGACGATAACATTTTTGCTTTTCATCAAATTCTTCTGAATTTGAGGTTTTGGATGTGTCTTGGTACTCCTTAAAAACTGCTATGGTTAAATTTACTGGCCAGCATATGCATGCATGTATGGTGAATTCTGATTGGATGATTTTAAAATCACCATAACTTTCTTACACATGATGCAAATTTTACGAAATTCATACTATACATGTATGTATGTTCATAATGTAAATGCCTGTTGAATTACATCAACAATTGTGCAGGCATACTCACGTGTGTGCGTGCATTACTTTTGACTTTTCAGTACTAAAAGAGTTATAGCTAAAATGAAATGATTTTTTTTTGCAGTACGTTTATAGTATGAATGCTTAGTGGATGGTGTGAACCATAGCTTCTATTGTGTTTGAGAATGAGCGGGCTTTGTAATTTCTAACTTCTTTGATCATGTATTGTTCTATAACATTTTGAGATTTCAAACCAAATGAAAAATTTTGAAATTCATGTGGTAGATTTTTTGGACTCTATATATAGTAGCATCATCAAAATCACTTACACTCACACGCAAGCATGTGCGTTCAAATTTGATTGGCTAATATTTAAATAACCGGTAAATATTTTATGAATTATAAAAATTAGAAAACTGCAATGATATTACCATCATAGGTACATACTACACTGAAAGGATGGGTATTGCCAAAAATTTTGTATTGTGATATATCAACTTGAAGAATTTTTTTCACAATAACATGATAATATCATTTATGATATTTTAGGACATTCAGAATCTGTTTTCCTTAATTCTCTGTTATGTTCAGTATTGCTTTGGTGTTAAAGCATAAAAAAGCCAAATTCAGTTTATTTTAAACATTTATTTTGTATACACAATGTAAAACTCCCCCAGAGGCCATGATTTTAACAAACTTGAATCTACTCTGTATCAGAAAGCTTTCATGTAAAATTCCACTTTTCTGACCCAGTGGTTCATGAGAAGATTTTTAAATGGGTCATACCCTATTTTTGCCTTTTCTTCATTATCTCCCTTTTGAAAGAGGCATGATCCTTCATTTGAATAAACTTGAATCCCCCTTACCCAAGGACGTTTTACCAAGTTTGATTGAAAGTGGCCTAGTGGTTCTTGAGAAGATGAAAATGTGAATTTACAGACAGATGGACAGACAGATAGTTCAGGTGAGCTAAAATGATAAACCAAATAGTACATTATCTACAAGTACAGCCAAAATAGTCAACAATGAGAGAATAATGGAATGGTGGGTGGAAAGAGGTAACACTATATACCTTGACCATTTCATGGAGGGGGCAAAACAACACAGGATCTACAACAGCACTAGTCCATCACATAACATGTGTACACAATATTTGAGATACACATTCTGACTTAAATTTCTCGAAAAAATCTCAAACTTATATTTGAGTTTACTTTTATCAACAGGGGATGCTTGCTCCTCCTAGGCACCTGATCCCACCTCTGATGTGTCCAGGGGTCCGTGTTTGCCCAACTATCTATTTGTATTGCTTATAGGAGTTATGAGATTGATCACTGTTCGTTATCTGCACCTTGCATTTGGGCAGTCAAGATTTGAACAAAATCTCAGACTTAAGTCCAAGTTTCGACTTCAGTTTCTTTCAAGAAATCCTGACCAGGACTTTAATACTCCAACTTCATAATAAATGTTTTATAGCAATGGAAAATTGAAATGATTTATCCAACAGTGACCAAGGTTTTCTCTGAACATACCCTGAAATCCAATTTCTTCCCAGTGGTTGCCATAGCGAGGACAGTCGAATCTGGACCCTGTGAGGCTGCGGTAAATTGTCTGAAGAGACCGTACATGAACCTGATCAGAGTTCTCAAGAACCGCTAAAAAAATCAACAGATTCAAAATTACAATAATTGAGAATAAGGAAATATGGAACATTTTAGAGCCAATATGTTTTTAGAGACAAGTTGAGCATACAGTTAGTATGTGTAATCCAACAGAATTAGTGTGTATAATCAATCTGTCAGTGATTAAATCTCATTGTCTGAAGTCTGAAAATTCTAGCAGGACACTATAAACCAACTTTTACATGTATCTGCATATTTATACCTATAAACTCCATGAACATTTGTCATAAAAAACCAGTCATATTGACTGAGCATCAGGTTCACTTGCAAATGTTGGCTCACTCATGTATTTTTTGAGAATGAAACTTCATATATTTGTGATCTGTAACAAATTCTTTTTTCCAGAAATTTTACTTGACTCACATGCCGCAATGCAAAATATTCTGTCTCTTTCCTCATGTAGATCTCTATGTAGTTTTGGTGGACCAAATAGGAAATGCTTCAGTGCAGAAAACCCGTGACGTTCCACCGATGTCCTAATTTTGTCCTGAAATTATACAATAATGCAACATTAATGATATTTACCTCTGATGAGAAGGGAACCTGGGATCTCAACAGTCCTGAGATCTAGAATTAAACCAAAGTGGTAACCCACCAGTAAGAGCGAGCTGGAAGGCTACATGTCTAACATTACACATTTATTGACCGAGTTCAAAAGCATCATGCATTTTGTTGGACCTGAGGAAGTTTTTATCAACTTGTCAACAACCTCTACTTTGATTACGTCATTTTTGGGGGTGGGGGTGGGTGTTATTACTGTCTCTGTCAATCATATAAGTTTTGATAATCAGGAAACCTTGTTGTATTAGATGCCATTTTCATTTTGTTGAAGATGTAAACATAGACAGGTTAAAGTTATGACAGACTCTCAAAACATCATTGAAATTAACAAGCAGTTTCTGATAATAAATTTTAACACATTTGTCATAGATAATTACCATTTAACTCAAGTACCAGCAAATATTAATGAGATGATGTCAAATTGTCCATTGGAAGTTCATTGTTGGACTAAGCAGTCCAACATCGAGTTTTCATGGACTGGGCAGTTTGAACTTTAGATTTGGTAGACTTTTTAGCTTACCTGAGCTGAAAGCTGAAGTGAGCTTTTCTGATCACCATTGTCTGTCTGTCTGTAAACTGTTCATATTAATTTTTTTTACTTTTTCTCCAGAACCACCGGGCCAATTTCAACCAAACTTGGCAAAGAGCATCCTTGGGTGAAGGAGATTCAATTTTTTTTCAAATGAAGGGCCATGCTCCCTCAAAAGGGGAAATAATCATGAAAATGCAAAAATAGGGTGGGGTTGTTTAACAATCATCTTCTCAAGAACCACTGGGTCAGAAAAGTTCAAATTGACATGAAATCTTTCTGATATAGTGCTGATTCAAGTTTGTTAAAATCGGGCCACAATTGGGGATCAAAGTTTTACCGGCAGTGAAAATCTTTAAAAATATTTTTCTCAAAAACCACTGGGCCAGAAAAGTTGGCATCTTTCTGACATAGTGCAAACCCAAGCTTGTCAAAATCATGGCCCCTGTGGGTAGGGTGGGGCCACAATAGAGGATCAAAGTTTTACATGCAAATGTTGGGAAAAATCTTTAAAAACTTCCTTCTCAAGAACCAAAGGGCTAGAAAAGTTGACATCTTCCTAACATAGTGCAAATTCAATTTTGTTAAATTCATGGCCCCCGGGGGTAGGGTGGGGCCACAATTGGGGATCCAATTTTCTCATACAAATATATAGGGAAAACCTTTAGATATCTTCTTCTCAAGAACCACTGGGCCAGAAAAGTTCAAATTTACCTGAAAGCTTCCTGACATAGAGTAGCTCCATGTTTGTGCAAATCATGGTCCATGGCGGTAGGATAGGGCCATAGTAGGGGATCAAAGTGTTATATGCTGATATATAGAAAATAAAATCTTTGAAAATGTCTCTGGAACTATTTAAGCTAAGGGCTTTCATATTTTGTATATACATTCTTTAAGGAAAGATCTTTCATGTGATGCAAAGGTCTTGTGACCTTGACCTGGAAGTTTGACCTACTTTTAATAACAAGAGGCCCACAGGCCTTATTGGTCACCTGAGTATTAGTGAAAAAGTATCACTACTCCCAAGGGCTATGGAATCTAGATAAAACTTCCTGTTTTGAATATCTAAGCTAAATTCTAATGTTCAGCAACAGCATTATTCAAGATGTGTTTTTAAAACTTCACTGTCCTCAAAAGTGCATATACTGATGAAAGGCTTTACATAATATAAATAGGGGTCTTGACACATTAAAAGATATGACTAATTTGGACCCATCCTAGAGTCAAAACACTGGGTTGTGAAATTCACCATTTTCGTACATCCTTTCTGTTATTCCTACATGTAAGTATGCATTTAGATATTATACAGTATCAGCAAACTTACACATAAACACTATATAGTAAGTTTGGTCCCACCCTTAGGGTCAGTACCCCTACTCCGGGGATCATGAAATTTACAATTTTGGTAGAGGCCTTTCTGCTCTACATCACTGTGCATTTAGTTTTTTAAACATGTGTGGTTCTAGTAAAGATTTTTGAAAATTGGTCAATTTGGGGCACTTTTTGCCCTGCCCCTAAGGCCCCAGGGGTGCAGGAATATTTACATTATATCCCCCTTGTTCCAAAGATGCTTATACCAAATTTGAAAAGAATTAGAATGATAGTTATCAATAAAAAGTTAAAAATGTCTATTGTTCACACATTTAATAACTGACCATTTTGGCCCCACCCTGATACCAAAATCCCTACCCCTGGGATCATCAAATTTACAATTTTGGTAAAGGACTACCTGCTCTTTCTAAATATCCATTTAGTTTCAATTCAGTATCAATAACACTAAAGATGTTATTTAAGGTAGCTCCATCCCCATGTGACTTATCAATATTAATGGTTAAAAGTGGAAAAACTTTATTAATTTCCGCTCAATATAGTTTAATTCAATTAATAACCAAAGAAATTGTATATGTTGCCACCTTCTTAAAGATGTCAGACATACAAAAACAGAAGTATATATCAACATCAGAAAATCACTCATTTTCGTTAAACAGAATAATAATAAAGTGCACCGCCACGGCACATGATACGCCCGTCACATATTGTTAACATGAACATATCACCATGAAGAGATAGGTATGCATGGAACCAAATGTCAACCTTCCTTTAAGAATCTTACCCACTTTATGGCCTCATGTGACATTGCTTCAAATATTGATAATGTAAGCTTAATGATTTTTAAAAGGATATAAAAACATTTTCCCAAATGGTTTCAATGAAATGATTAAAGTGCAAGATAGCCCTTTATCCAAGCAAACAACTTACAATAAATGGGAGTACTCAAAAAGGTTGATTTATTCAACATATCAAAAAATACATATATCAGTATCTGCCTTTGTCAAATCTTCAAGTATAAAAGTAAAATATGCATGGTGATGTCAATATAAATAAATATAGATTAAAAACGGTTATTTCAAACACTGGTGCATCTCCTATGGTGTAGTTATTAATTAGAAAAAAATAATACATCATATATTTCTCAACTGGTTGTGTTAGACTTGAGAAATGCACATCTGCAGCTTTGCTCATTGTATTTTAAGGAATGAAGAACAATGCACAGCGTAATAAAACATCAAACATTAGTCATTATGTTTATTCTTAGACTGTAAAACTGTCATCTTAGTGAGACATGACAATCTGCACCTTGTTGTTGAGATATAAAATAAAAATATATTTTACAATATCATATTAATTCTTAAACTTTATACCAAATTAACTTTCAAAGTAATGGCTACCAATTAGAACTGTTCTAAAATTTGACAGATCAATTAGAAGGCCAGATTCCTCTGCCCAATTCCCGATTGCAAGAGATATAGATAGCACCTCCTTGATCAGATTGCTGTAACAGAAATCTTCTAAACTCATTAATTAATCTGTAATTTGACAGAATGCAATTTTTCTGTTAGCAAAATGCCTCCTGAATTGCTTGATAATTACACCCATGGGACAAGGGAAATTTCTCTTGTTACTGACACAAAAGAAATAATTTGTTTGTTATATACTGCTGTATATTACAGTGTATATAATGAAGAATGTGTAGTTTCTTGAATTAACATTTTTTAATATGGTTATTGCAATACTATTTCATCTGTTCAGATTTACACAAATGCCCAATCTGCAGCTTTGTTCATTGTATATCTTTTTTCTGAACAATGCCACAGCCATAACAAAACATCAAAATACTAATCATTAAAATAGGCCTTTATACATATTGCAACCATTTGTTGTCTTAGTGAGAAATGATACTCTGCATATAGGTTGCTGAGAAAAAAAATAAAAAATTATATAGTACAATGTCAAATTAATTTTGAAAATAAAGACTAACCACAACAAACAAATTCACTTTCACAAATAATTTCTGGTATATCTGCAATTAAGAGGCTAAGATCTCTCTGCCCAATTCCCTAGAGATAAAGATAACACCTGCTTGATCATGTTGATCAGAGATGCTCTACACAAAACTCATTAATTAGTCTTGTCAAAATGCCCTTTGCATGCTACTCCCATGGGACAAGTGGAATTTCTCATGTTATTGTTAGAATCAAAGGAAACATTACATAGGCTAAAAAAAGCTGTACAGTATATCATAAAAAAAAAATGTGTTTTCTTGATGTAACATTTTTGAATGAGGTTTTCTACAAAACTCTTATATGAGTAGGGATTGTACCAATTATAACATACTTTTTTCAAAAAATCACTTCAACTAAATGTCACAGTGACCTTAAAGTACAGTGCGACACACCTTCTACCTAAGATGCATAAGTTGACCAAGTTTCATGATTCTAGATCAAATAGTTTTCAAGTTATGAGCCGGACAGGGTTTTACCATATTTGGCCATATCTTCTTAATTAAAAGTCACAGCGACCTGGTTTTAATGTGCGACACACCTTCTACCCAAGATGTATCAACTGACAAAGTTTGATTATTCTAGGCCTTATAGTATTTAAGTTATGAGCCGGACACGAAAAAGCTAACAGACGGACGGACGGACAGACGGACAGACATGAAGGCCATAACATAATACGGCCCGTCTTAAGACGGGCGTATAATAAAAATAGATAAAAACTTGTTGAAATGACAAAATTTAAATATTAAGTTTTAA